>NC_065576.1:30906127-31083627 GCF_937616625.2 Mercurialis annua
CAAAGTATACTTATCTGAAAATAATGTCTATCAGCATGGTAATATATATATAATTCCATAAACACTGTAATCATGCTAAAGCTGATAAAATAATAGTTGGACCAATCCAACAAACAATAGTCTAAAATATGAAATAAAGACTAAGACATGAATAACTGATACTACTACTGCGGTCTAAGAATTTAAAACAGTTCGACTCTTTTATTCTGAAAATAAAATAAAAACCTCCGAGAATGAAGAAACGGAGATCGACCAAACCTCAAATCATAAACCTGGAAAATTTGGGAAAATAACGGGGTCAGATTTACTGAGTAGAGTTTATATAACCATTTACATTTATTAAGTTAAAAACCTTTAAAACGTTTAATAACACATTTTCATTATGGATTATCAATGAAACCCTAAACCACAATTCTAAATCCATTGTCGTGTCGGTGAGACAAACGGAGTAATCTTTACGTACCTTTATCGATTTCGAAACGTAACGAATATAGAGAATGAAGAATAATGAGGAACCGTCACAAGAAATCTCAGAATAAAGCTGAAACGAACGAGATATACTCAAAAGCGATAATTACGATATCGAAACGAATAATGAAAAAGGAAACGTATCACTTACCGGATTGAGTGAACGAAAGGAGGAGATAATGATCTCTGAATAAAGGATGAATGGCGGCTGAATTGTTGTTTTAATTTGAAGAAAATATTAGGTTTAAGAAGAGAAAAACGTGAAGCAGCACGTTAATAGGAGAATGAATGAAAAATATGTTACTGCTAACAAAGTGTGACCTTATGTTTTCATATACAAAACAAGTTGTAATGGGCTTAATAATCCATGGTCCATTTACACAATTAATGGCCCAATTTTATGTTGAAAACATGGTTCCTTGCATGCATGTTAAAACATATCAAATTTTCCTTTTTCTTTTATTTTTTTTATAAGAAATATATATATATATATATATATATATATATATATAATACAAATCAAGCCCGAAACGAACCACGAACGAATCAACGAAAGACTCAAATAAAATTAATTAAAATATGTAATAATAATAATAAATTACCTAAAGGCTGACGGAATATAAAATTTAAAATTTACTTTTTAAAATTTTTTTAAAAAAATACGGGATATTATATTCTCCCCAACTTATTGAAAATTCGTCCTCGAATTTAGGACACAAAAACTAAAAGTACGATAACAAGTAAGGCACACAAGATCAAACAACGATAACGCATAATCAAAGACACACGTACCTCAAAGAAAGAGGAAAGGATAACGTTTCCGCATATCGGACTTCGTCTCCCAAGTGCACTCCTCAACATAATGATTCCGCCACAGAACTTTGACCATCGGAATCTCCTTGTTCCGTTACCTTCGCACTTGTGTATCGACAATCTCAACTGGCTGTTCCTCATAGGACAGCTCCTGATCAATCTCAACGCTCTGGGGCACAATCACATGTGAAGGATCTGAGATGCACTTCCTCAGCATAGAAACATGAAAAACAGGATGCACTAACGACATGTCTGGCGGCAGAACCAGACGATAAGCCACAGCCCCAATCCTCTCTGAAATCTCATAGGGACCAATGTACCTCGGTGCCAACTTTCCCTTGACACCAAAACGAACCACGCCTTTCATAGGCGAAACCCGAAGAAACACAAAGTCTCCCACCTGAAACTCGATGTCTTTCCTCTTCGGATCAGCATAACTCTTATGCCGACTGAAAGCTGTCTCCAACCTCCGATTTATCAACGGTACCTTCTCTGAGGTAATCTGAATAATCTCAGCACCAGACAACTTCCGCTCACCGACCTCTTCCCAGCAGATAGGAGATCGACACTTGCGTCCGTACAGAGCCTCATAAGGTGCCATCTCAATGCTCGCATGGTAACTATTGTTGTAGGAAAACTCAATCAACGGCAAATGAGTATCCCAGCTACCCTGAAAATCAAGAATGCGCATCCTGAGCATATCCTCCAACGTCTGAATAGTCCTCTCAGACTGACCGTCAGTCTAGGGATGAAAAGTTGTACTAAAGTCCAATCGAGAACCCAAGGACTCCTGTAACGCTTTCCAGAACCTCGAAGTGAAGACCGACCCTCTGTCAGAAACAATCGAAACCGGTACACCATGCAAACTAACAATCATGTCGATGTACAACTGAGCCAACTTTGAAGCAGGATACGAAACCTTGATCAGAAGGAAATGAGCTGACTTGGTCATACGGTCAACTATCACCCAGATGGAATCGTACCCTTGTCGAGTACGTGGTAAACCAACAACAAAGTCCATGGCAATCCGCTCCCACTTCCACTCTGGAATAGGTAGTGGCTGCAGATAGCCAAAAGGTCTCTAATGTTCCAGCTTCACCTGCTGGCAAGTCAGACACTTGGAAACGTACTCTGCAACATCTTTCTTCATTCCGCTCCACCAATACGTACCCTTGAGGTCATGGTACATCTTGGTAGATCCCGGATGAACACTGTAAGCTGACCTATGCGCTTCCTCCAGAATCTGGTCTCTCAAACCATCCAAATCCGGAACGCACAGTCTAGAACCAAACCTGAGAACTCCGTCAACAAAAACAAACTCGGAATTCCCATCCAGATGGATCTCATCCATAATCCGTTTCAATTGTGGATCCTCAGCTTGTAAAGCTTTAATCCTATCAATCAAAACCGGCTGCACCTGCAGTTGTGCCAACAGGCCACCATTCTGAGAAACCTGAAAACCGTAGCCCGAAGCTATCAAACCATGCCACTCTCTAACCATGGGTCTACGCCCAACCTCAGAAATATGGGCCAAACTGTCCGACGACTTGCGACTCAACGCATCGGCTACCACATTAGCCTTACCAAGATGGTACTGAATAGTACAGTCGTAGTCTTTCAGCAACTCTAGCCACCTCCTCTGTCTCAGATTCAACTCTCGCTGATCAAAGATGTACTTCAGACTCTTGTGATCAGTGAAGATCTCGCAAGTCGCACCGTACAAGTAGTGCCTCCAGATCTTCAGAGCAAAAACCACAGCAGCTAACTCCAAGTCATGTGTAGGGTAATTCACCTCATGCTTCTTCAGCTGACGAGAAGCATAGGCGATCACCTGTCCATGTTGCATCAACACGCAACCGAAGCCAATCCGAGAAGCATCACAGTACACAGTAAAACCCTCAATGCCAGAAGGTAACGCCAAAACAGGGGCTGTAGTCAGAATCTCCTTCAGCTTCTCGAAACTTGCCTCACACTTGTCGGTCCACTCAAACTTAACACCTTTCTGTGTCAGCTTAGTCAAAGGTGCAGATATTCGAGAGAAATCCTGCACGAACCGACGGTAGTAGCCAGCTAATCCAAGAAAACTCCTAATCTCGGTAACTGACCTCGGCCTCTGCCAATCCATAACCGCCTCAATCTTCTTCGGATCAACCTTGATCCCATCCTTCGACACCACGTGTCCTAAGAAGGTAACCTGTTCCAGCCAAAACTCGCACTTTGAGAACTTAGCATACAACTGATGCTCTCGCAAGGTCTGTAGTATAGTCCTCAAGTGATAAGCATGCTCCTCCTCACTCCGAGAATAAATCAGGATGTCATCAATGAAGACGATAATAAACTGATCCAAAAACGGCTTGAAAACCCGATTCATCATGTCCATAAACGCTGCTGGTGCGTTAGTCAACCCAAACGACATGACTAGAAACTCGAAATGCCCATAACGCGTTCTGAAAGCAGTTTTAGGCACATCGACGTCCCGAATCCGAAGTTGATGATACCCGGATCTCAAGTCAATCTTGGAAAAGCACTTCGCACCCTGCAACTGATCAAACAAGTCGTCGATTCGAGGAAGAGGATATCTGTTCTTGATGGTAGCCTTATTCGACTGCATGTAGTCGATACAAAGCCGAAAGGAACCATCCTTCTTCTTAACAAACAGAACTGTAGCTCCCCACGGAGAAGTACTCGGTCTGATGAAGCCACTGTCCAACCCAACTTATAGAGTACAAATCATATAAACATATTAAAATGATTCGAGTATTTTATTAAACAACTTAATTTAACCCAAGTTAAAATTCATATCAGTGAGTCAGCCGAGTTATTTAAAACTACCAAGCTTCTTTCCACTTGTCGGGCGACCACAGTCTAACCCAAAATAAAACTTATTAAATTTATAAACCCGAGTTTATATATTTAAAATAATTTAATAAAATAATTATCCATCTTAAAGTAGAATTCAATATCTTGCAATTTAAGTAACCTAAGTTACAAACCAAAACTTGATCAAATAAGTCTTATAAAGTTTAGGGACTAAATTGTACTTTAGCCAATTAGGGACTAAATTGTACTTTTGCCAATTTAGTATCCGAAATCAAATTAATTATTCGATATCAATTTACTAATTCATATTTTAAATCAAGACCAAAAGTTATCCAATAGATAAAATTTAACTTAAATAAGTCTTTAAAAACTTCAGGGGCTAACCGCAATTTACTCAAATTGACATTACAATTAAAATTAAATATAATTACCCGAGTAATTATATTAATTTAAGTTATAAAAATTTACATATACAACTTGTCTATTTAAAATCGAAATAAGATAAAAGTTATTATTAAATCAATTAACAATAAAACTAACTTAAAGTATCTACTAGATTTAAACAAAGTACTTCGATGATTAAAATGGACATTAAGCCATCTCCTTCATCCAAGCAAACAAATCAATACAGAGCCATCTTATCAATTTGAAACCATCGCCATTATCAACCCAGTAAATTATAATTTATTGAATTTAAAGCTTAATCCAATACACAACCTAGAGGCATGAATTTAGGGCAATCAAACATGATTATCATGGCAATTGGCAGCAACATGAACCTCCTATTCTTAGCAGCAAACAAGAAAAATATAACAACGGCGACTCGAACTAACAAACGCAAGCTTAAACAAAGATTAAACCATTTGCATTCAATGAATCAAGAGTTAAATGATTATATAAGACACATGAAACATAACCCAGAACAACATATAAATCGGCAGTAACTTGTAGCAAGAACAAGTCGACATCGAAACGGCGACAAACGGAGTAATCTTTACGTACCTTTATCGATTTCGAAACGTAACGAATATAGAGAATGAAGAATAATGAGGAACCGTCACAAGAAATCTCAGAAAAAAGCTGAAACGAACGAGATATACTCAAAAGCGATAATTACGATATCGAAACGAATAATGAAAAAGGAAACGTATCACTTACCGGATTGAGTGAACGAAAGGAGGAGATAATGATCTCTGAATAAAGGATGAATGGCGGCTGAATTGTTGTTTTAATTTGAAGAAAATATTAGGTTTAAGAAGAGAAAAACGTGAAGCAGCACGTTAATAGGAGAATGAATGAAAAATATGTTACTGTTAACAAAGTGTGACCTTATGTTTCATATACAAAACAAGTTGTAATGGACTTAATAATCCATGGTCCATTTACACAATTAATGGCCCAATTTTACGTTGAAAACATGGCTCCTTGCATGCATGTTAAAACATATCAAATTTTCCTTTTTCTTTTATTTTTTTTATAAGAAAAATATATATATATATATATATATATATATATATAATACAAATCAAGCCCGAAACGAACCACGAACGAATCAACGAAAGACTCAAATAAAATTAATTAAAATATGTAGTAATAATAATAATAATAATAAATTACCTAAAGCTTGACGGAATATAAAATTTAAAATTTAATTTAAAAAAAAATTAAAAAAAATACGGGATATTACAAAGAAGGTGAATCCCTCAAATCACCCCAGAAGAGCAAAGCCACATACGTAGCAAAAGAAGACTTGGAAGAGAAAATCGTGAAAGCCTTGAAAAGGCTCAAATCCGAGGAACTGGATATAGATGACATGAGGTTAAAGGGCTCGCCCCTATCGGCCGATATAATGGAAGAAACGATCCCCTACAACATGAAGTTGCCAAATCTGCCAACTTTCAATGGAGAAGGAGATCCAATGGACCACACGTCCAGATTTACTGCAACCATGGGCCTTCTAAGCGTCACAGACGCGATCCTATGTCGGGTGTTCCCCACCACTCTGACAGGAACCTCCCAAAGGTGGTATAATAAACTCAAACCAGGATCGATCAGAAGCTTCGCCGCACTGTCAACCGAGTTTCTTAACAAGTATCTTACAAATATACCTGCTAAGACAACCAGCATCATGAGGTCATGTATTCAAGAAGAAGGAGAGAAACTAAGGAGCTATATAGAGAGATTCAACAAGCAAGCCATGAAAATAGACAACCTAAATGTCGACATGGCAACTGAAGCATTGAGGGAAGGAACGCGATTCGGGAAATTGGTAGATAAACTACTAATAAACAAGCCAACCACATTTTCAAATTTGATGGCCATAGCCCAGAAATACTTCGAATTAGATGAAGGACGAAGAGCCATTAGAGGAAAGGAAACAAAGGGGAAGGACTCAAAAGAAAAAACGAAAGAAAAAGAAAAAAGCAAACCTAGATCGGAAGACTGGCAAGGAAAACTCGAAGAAAGCAGACGATTCGACCCTCAAGGAAGATATGAACCACGATACGATCCCTGAGACGACGAACGAAATTATACGCCACTGAACATTAGCCGATCCAACGTTCTCATGTGGATCAAAGAGAACGTCAAGAACGTGGTATGGCCGCCGAAAATGAAAGCTGAAATCAGAGATATGAGGAAGTACTGCAAGTTCCACGAAGATTACGGGCACGAAACGGATGGCTGTCGAGACCTAAAAGTAGAGATAGAAAGAATGATTGACGCAGGCGAGCTACGAAAATTCATAGCTCATAAAACAAAAAGCAGCGAAAAAGGAGAAAAGAGGAGCAGGGACGACAATGGGAAGGAAAAGGAAGAAGAAAGACCATAGAAAATATTGGGAATCATACACATGATCAATGGGGGAGGGCACAACAGCTCAACTATCAGGAAGAAACAAAGAAGAGATGTAATGAACATCAGGGAAACACACATGCCGCCGGTGATCTTCGACTCCGAGGATTATGAGCATATGAAAGCACCTCATAATGACGCTCTAGTAGTAACAACCATCATTGAAAACTGGAACATGGAACGAATCCTCATCGACGAAGGAAGTGCCGTAAACTTAATGACAAATGATGTGTATAAGATGCTGGGGGGAACAGCAGCAAGACTTCGCTGAGTCCCAATTCCACTATCCGGGCTCGGAGGTCCCTCAATCAACCCACTGGGTGCTGTCACAGTGGAAGTCATAATTGGACCAGAAAAGGGAATCAACAAGAAAATAATGTCCCTATTTAACATAGTGGACTCCTGCTGACGTATTATGCAATTCTAGGAAGGCCTTTTCTCCATGATTCGACAGCAGTAACTAGCATAAGAGCTCTAGCCATGAAGGTACCTACTGAAAAAGGAGTGGTGACATACGTGGAGACCAGAATATCGGCAAAACTTGTTATGACGAATCCATCGTTGATCTCCAAGAAGAAAACCAAGAGAAAATAGAAAAGAAGCAAGAAAAAAAGGGAGAAAAATAGAGCCTCGACCAACCCATCGTGGGGTACAAACTTTTGTTACATCCAATGATGCCAATCGCCCATTAACAAGTATAGACATCTGTCATACCCAATGGTGTCAACTGTCTTTTAATTTATGTAAGCATATTCAATTATATCAATGAATTTCAATTTTCCCGAAGCAACGTACGACGTATCAAAACAAAGATAAAAAGGAATAAATGAAGCCAAAACGCCAAAACTATGAGTATAGATTTACTCTAAAAAATAAAAAAAATCAGAGTATAGATTTACTCTAAAGGAGAAACACCAAAACATCAGAGTATAGATTTACTTTAAAGGCGAAACACCGAAACATCAAAGTATAAATTTACTCTCCAAAAAATATACCAACAAAACCTACAGGCGAAATAAAAATATATATGCAGGACAAAGCAATCAGCCAAAGGAGTTTAGATTAACTCGAGAAGAAAATAAACGCAATAAACGAATCACGAATCAATAAAGCGAAAGACAAAGCATTCAATAGTTGACAAGAAAATATATATATATATATATATATATATATATATATATATATATATATATATATATATATATATATATATATATATATATATCGAATCAAAGAAAAATAGAACAAATAAGCTATTTTCCTAAAGCACGATCCGCTTCCATTTTCTCCATCAACTCCCGGGCAATAGCTCGCAGATCCAAATCATTCACACCGGAGAGATCAATGTTTGGATCCTTTTCCGTAAGTTTTCTCCCAATAGCAAGGCGATACTCGCTGATCAAAGCAGGATAAAAAGCCTTCGTATCCAAAAGACGAATGTGGAGCTCCTGGACCTCAGCTTTCAACTTATTCCTCTCTTCACCGACATAGGTGTTTACAGTTATTCGCTCCTCGATCTCCCAAGTCATGCTAACAGTCTTTTGATCTGTAATAGCATCCTGAGCCTTCAGCTTGACCAGTAGCGAATCATGCTCTTCCAAAGAAGCTATCATGCTGTCCTTCTCAGATTCTGCAGCAGCCAAAAGGGAAGATAAGCGCTCAACCTCGCCCTCAGCACATTGGCGACGATCATCTAGCACCATCACGGCCTGAAGAGCATAGCAAAGGAAGATGCAATGACATAAAAAAAATAAAAAAAAATAAAGACACTTACCGAGAAGCCATGAAAGCAGGCAATATCTGCCAGTTCGGGCCCAGTCTTGGAAGCAAATTAAGTAATATCTTTCTGGATCGCCAGACTCCTTATGTACTCGGTCAAAACCTGAGGATTTAACAGGCTGGTCGGATCATGCTTTTTGGCCCAATCCGCCAACTTAGGAGCGGACGACGAACCACCGATAGAGGCCTCCCCTGAAGAAACCTCATCTTCAAACTTGCTGCCTCTTTCGAGATGGCAATATGACATCAGTAGGATTCACCTCTGAATCCTGCCCCTCGTGAGAAGCATCAAGATCAACAATATCAGACACTGTTGGTAACACTACCGAAGCCGAGGGGGGTATAGGATTGGCAACCTCATCTGGTTCGCCATCGCTAGGATCGTAAAAAATAACCACTTCATCGCCTGCCGCATAACATCCCCAGCAGGAATCATATTTACTTGGGCCTCGACATCAGGATTTGGAGCTTCAACCTCCGCCGCTGCCTCATCCATAGGAACGGCTAAATCAATTTTAAAACCGAAAAGGAGATCATCAGAAGAAGAAGACATCCTACAAAAAAGAACAAGGAGCAAGAACAAAGTCAGAAAAATACCTTCTACGAACTCATAATTGAGATCCGCCAAACACTTTGAAGGGTCTTCTAAAGGAAGCCATCGACAACGAACGTGACTACTCAACAAAACATCTAAACTAGGACGTTGGAAAATGCTATGAAACGATAAATCAAAGGCAAGAATCGACTCAGACAAGCTCAAAGGGGAGGGATAATTTTGAACCCGATAAATGGAAAAACCATCTGGAAAATGAAGAAAGGCGAAGTTATGATACACTATAAAAAATCGCCTTCGCCAATCGTTATCTAAACACGGCAAATAAATACGAGATCGACCTTTCCTACCAAAGGCGAAAATAAAACAATTATCACAACTTCTCAACTCTACAAAATGGTAAAAAACATTAAGAGAAGGGGATTGACCTCGAAGCCAACATGCCTCTACGAAAGCAAGAATAAATTTAATAGTACCAGGATAAAGCTGACCCACAGCGATCCTTATATCTCTACACAATTCAATCAAAAAAAGAATCTAACGGAAACCTAAGACCAGCGACGAATTGTTCTTCAAAAACAATCGCCCTGCAAGACGAACCCGGAGACCCCAAAGCAGGCCTATGAACACCAGGTAGAATAAATCTATTGTAAGATGGAAAATTATACTTAAAGTAAATATCTAAAACTTCATCCTTACGAAGACACGAATCAGCGATAGCCATAGTAGCATACGAAAGCTTTGATCTCCTAGACGACATCTCAGACTAGCACAATATAAACAGGAATTATTCAGACAATGACAAAAAACAAGATCAAAATTACTCAAGAAATAAAGAACACGATGAAGAACACGATGAACAGAAATCCAGAAGACTCAAAACTGGAGAAAACAAACAGAGTCACACCTCAAAACGAGGACAAATGGGAATAAAAAACACTTAAAACTAATATGAAGATTACCCGAGAAATCAAATGCGAGAATTAGAAATTGAAGATAAAATCAAAAGCAAATATATTTTCAGACAATAGAGCAAGAAATGAAAAATGAAAACAAATGTAGCAGTTTGAATACAAAAGGAGATAGAACGAATGGACACTTGTCCTAATCTCAAAAAAGACTAGTGGATGAGCAACACGTGGTGAAAAAGAAGAAAGTTAGGAAACTTGTCCAAGAAGCAAAAGCGGAACGCCGGAATACGAAACGACTCGCCTCAAATAAAAGCTAAAATACTACAAGGCATAAATACCATTCTACTTCAGCTCACTTGTGGGGGGCTAATGATGGATACCGAATCCCATTCTACTAACAATAGAATCGAGTCATAGGAGATCTATTCTCCGGCGACCTCGGGCTCGCTCCCGTAGGGCTGAATCAAGATAAGTCAAAGGCCGAATCCACCGTCCAGTTAGCTATCTCCACTATTTTGCAGATTAATCCACCGGATCAGAAGCCACACTCCATCAATACCTTTACATTTTTGGATCAAATTTCTCCCTAACAAGTGAGTTACCCATACGTGAAATACACGCAACACTCTAGTTTTTTTAAAAGTTCAAAAATAAACATAATACTTATCTAATTTCTCAAATTGACATTTAAATCTCAATTGTAACCTTTATATTTTTAAAATTCAAAATTTAAACCCTAAAATTAAACTCTTCCTTAAATTTAGGTACAACATGGCAATAAAATAAAAAGTTTAAAGGCCATATCAATTTAAAACTAAAAATCAGGGATTTCTTTGCACTTGTTTTACTTCCAACTCTCCGGCCACAACACAAGAGCTATATGTTCTTATTTTTTCTGTTTTTCATCCAAAATCAGATGAAAAATTAATTCAAAACAAACAAACAGTAAACGCCTCTCTACCGGAGCAGTTGATCCGGCGGGTGAAATCTGATATCCAGGTGGTTTTACTAATCTTATACGAGCTTGATTTATATTTATCAGAGTAGAATTTTCTAATCAGTAATTTGTTTGTTGATTTCTAGGGTTTACAGAGATGTCGCGATTCGACGTCGGTGGAAAAGTAGTGGAGAGAGTAGATTTATTAAGAAAAAAACATTGGCCATGGCGATTAGATGTTTGGCCTTTTGCAATTTTATACAGTATTTGGCTGACTACAATTGTTCCTACCATTGATTTCTCTGATGCAACCATTGCTCTTGGTGCCCTTGTTGCTCTTCACATTTTGACCTGCCTTTTTACTGCTTGGTCTATTAATTTTAAATGCTTTGTTCAGTATAGTAAGGTAATGGTAGGCTCTGGCAGTTTCTAATTTTTTGATTTTTGTGTTTTGTTTGTGTTTACATTGTTTGCTTGGTTTTCTTTTTGTAGAGTAATGATATTCATGCTGCTGATGCGTGTAAAATAACTCCAGCTAAGTTTTCCGGTTCTAAAGAAGTTGTTCCGTTGCATTTTCGGAAGCAGGTCGGTTATGCATTCACTTTAATTCCTGAAGTCTATACATTTGCTTTTTATGTTTTGCTTCTGCATTTAGGGCTTCAACAAGAAGATTCAATACACTATATTTTTTTTGGGTTTTTTTGATGAAAAGTCATGTTGCACGGGAATGAAAAAAGAAATGGAGATGGAAACAGATACAGATACCGCGAAACGGAATTTTTCAAAATTTAAGAAATAAAAATGTGTAAACAATACAGATATAATGATATATTTGTAAATATTAGAAATTATAATTGAAATTTAAGGTCATAATAAATAGAAATTTGTCCACCAACCTCACAACTATAATTGAAATTTAATATTTTAAATGTTCTTATAGAAACATAAAATTATCCAATAGACAATAAGATGATACTTTTATTTGGATAATTTAATTATTTATTTTAGAAAACAGGTTTTCACTAGGAAATGGGTGTTTAATTTTTGCTATTTACCGAAATGGTTCCGAAATGTTTTCTATGAGTTTTGTATGCGAAAATGTTGTCTTAAATAGAGTAACGTAGCTTTCTCAAGGTTTCCGTGCATCAAAGATGAAAATGATAAATTGCTAGACCTTGCCAAACTTTGTTCTCTTTTTATGCTGAAAATTGTATGTCAGCGTCACAGTGAGAGAACATGTTGTCGTTTTTGGCTATATTATCAAGGTTGTGCTAAACAGGTTACAGTTTCTAAAATTGCTAGAAGTTAGGAGATTTACTGGGTCATAGATGGTAGCAAAGTTGTTGTTATGTACATTACTATTGAAAACTCTTAGTCAAGCATTATGCTAGCTATCATCATCATGGTGGAGTGGGTACCTTGTGTTTAGGATGCGTTCCTGGAAGGCAGTACAACAGAAAATATAAGATGAGTCAGACATGCATAGAAGAATAAAAGAATTTTCTTAATTAAGTCAATAAGAATAATCCTAGTAAGTTTAGGAATTAAAGTCATTAGAATCCTATTTATATTATGTTTCTTATTTATTAGAATTAGGATTCTGTAATATGTTAAAGGAATGGTCCTTTTCTTATAAACAGGGGAATCAATATTTAATAAAGGAAATTATAATTTTACGATCAAAAGCTAAGGAGAGTTGGGTGGTTTCTTAAAGTAAAACCCCTATTCTGAAATCTTAAAAAAATAAGTTCATCAAAGGAAGGCAAAAACGTTAAGAAAAATCAAGAGGGTTTTTCAGTTATAAGGCCTGTGACGAGGTCCTATTCGCAAGACTGTAACACCTTGGTGCTCAGGGTGAAGATAGAGTAGAATATATGGGATATGCAAGTAGTATTGGAAGGAAAATTTAGGACATTTACGCTTTGATTAATGTGTTGATCTGACCTACATTATCATGTAAATTAAGGAAGTCAAAATAATTAGAGTTGTCTTTTTGTGAAAAGGACATCTGCTATGTTAAAGCAGATTATTCTCAGATCAGGTGCATCTATTATTCTCCTAGTTCTTTTTTATGTAGTGTACATGAGAGAATACTGAGTATTACTGACGGTGACCTGTACTGCCATGGTTGTCTACATTTTTGTTTATTTTTAATAATTATTTAGCTTTCTTGGTATATAAGAATTACTAAAAAATATTGGATTTTAAGGTGTTTGTTTTATTGTTCGTGTTTCCTTCAGCAGGCTTATGTGTTTGAATTTTTTTCTTTTATTTGGTTTTAAATTTGTGGGTCATGTTACTGAACTTTTGGTTCACTCCCACAGTTTGAGGGCTCTTCAGCCCTGGGGGATGTAGAAGAGATCTACTTTGATTTCAGAAAGCAGCATTTCATATATTCAAAAGAGAAAAAGACATTTTGCAAGCTTCCTTACCCCACTAAGGAAACTTTTGGCTACTACCTTAAATGTTCTGGTCATGGTTCTGACGCTAAAGTAGCTGTCGCTACTGAAAAATGGGGACGAAATGCGTGAGTACTATATACAATTCTTTTGTTTATTTATTTCAAGTAAATATTGTTTGTCAGTTCTGTTTCTCTATATCATTAATTCAGATTTAATATATTTTCAAATTCAGGTGAAGACTATTTTGTTGCTATTTATGGTGTATGCTTCTATGTACAGTTCAATTTCAGCATACAACTCTGTTGGTATCTTATTTGCATGTCTATAACATAGTAACCAGAAATCTTTTATCCCCTATGGTACCATGAACTTGGATGTGTGTCCCACTTTGTGGTACTTTGAAGTACCAGAATCAGTTTGTGTTTCGTATATGGCATTCATCGCTAGTGTAACTCTAGAATCAGTTTTGGTTTTTCACTATTATAGTTATGCTGTTGAATGATAGTTAAATAAATGTCATTATTCTCTCTTTTCTGGTTCATGGTTTGCTTATACTTCATAGAACCATACACATCTGTAATTAATATAACCTGATTTTGAACTTAGGAGATAATCGAAAATTTTTACACATTAAAAAAAACATGTTTGCATTTTCTTAGAGAATTAATGCTGCAGTGATTTTATATGATTGTTAACTTACATTGGGTTTGCTTTACGATAATGTTCCCTTGATGCATTCAGTGACAACATGTTAAAATAGAAGTAGATTGCTTATGTCATGGTGACCGTTAAAAATGTTATAGGTTCTATTTTTAGTGCTTGTGTTGCATTCAAATATGGCCTTTGATGCAATTTTTGTCTTTGTTCTTCAATTCTTCTTATTATTCACAAGTGAATCTCCATAAAATTCAACATGGGATTTTTTTTTGATTTTCATCAATTTTAAAATGTTTTTCTTATTTGTGATTTGGCTATTTCCCGATCATGTAGATTTGATTATCCCCAACCTACATTCCAGAAATTAATGAAAGAGCATTGCATGGAGCCCTTTTTTGTGTTTCAGGTTTTATCTTTAAGCTCTCTCTCTCTCTCTCTCACTTTTGCAAACAGACACACATGTGCACACACACAAATACACACATGTGATATTTCTTTTGTGTTATCTTGTTGTGTATAGGTCTTTTGCGTGGGGCTTTGGTGCTTGGACGAATATTGGTATTACAGTTTGTTCACTCTATTCATGCTGTTTATGTTTGAGTCTACAATGGCAAAAAGTAGGCTGAAGACTTTAAGCGAGCTCAGGCGTGTTAGAGTAGATAGTCAAACCTTGATGGTCCACCGCTGTGGAAAGTATGCAAATTCAGTTTCATTAAGTTTGTTACTGTAATTGCTCGTATAAATGTCGAGTTATGCATCTTATTACAATTTTAGGTGGGTGAAACTCTCTGGGACTGAGCTCTTGCCTGGAGATGTTGTCTCCATTGGACGTTCCTCTGGTCAGAATGGTGAAGATAAGTCAGTTCCAGCAGACATGCTATTAATTGCTGGAAATGCCATTGTAAATGAAGCTATTCTCACAGGCGAGTCTACTCCGCAGTGGAAGGTTTGTCTTTGTGTTCTTCACTTCAAAAGATGTCCATGAACTTATTTATCGTCCCTTGCAATTGACATGTGGGTCCAATCAGTTTGAAGAAAATGTTTCTTGATAATGAATCGGTTTGGCCTGTAAGATACAGTAGGCTTCTTGTCTTAGCTCAAGAATAGTAAATTTTGTGAAAGCTTCTTTGGTCATTTAAATTTAGGCTTCATTAAACAAATTTTAAGCTTTTCTCGTTTGACCAAACATTTTAATTTTATTAATTTTAGCATAATATAAGAATATCAATTGAGGTTTGGCCAACAGGTGAATTTTCTTTAAAAAAATGCCTGTGTACTTGATTAAAATAAAAAAGTTCATCGAAATAGGAATTCCCCTTTTCTCGCTTTCCTCCCCCATTCCTCCCCCATTCCTCCTTACATATTTCTCTCTCAAACACTTGACCTTTGTTTAACCTTTCTTCCTCTTAAGACCAATGTCAACTCTTCTATTTGCATATGCCATATCTACTCTGGATGAGTATAGTTCCAGCTCTATTAATGGAAGTTTTACCCACTTCTGTTCGCTTGAACCACATGAAATCACCCCAATAAACCTCAAACCTACATTAGAAGCTCAGTCTGTTGAGTTACTGTTACTTAGATATGCTATTACCTGTCTAATAGCTGATTATTTCTGGATTAATGCTAGCAATGATATGCATTTTACAAAATCGAATCAGACAACAACCAAGGGCTAAGGCACAAAAAAGTTGCCATGTACTCTTTGTCAGTTACAAAGGAAACAGTAGTGATTGAAAGAGGAAGAGAGTCAGGAGGGAAAAGGTGAAGGATAGTAGAGGGTTAAAAACTCATCTATTAAGCTGTCAATTTGCATAATTAAAAGATTTGCACCATATTGGGAAGTTAATAAGGGTTTGGATTCTTTAAATTATTACACCTTGAATTTATGCTCAGGACATTTACATTTTCAACTGCATGTTCTAATCTCAAACATAATTCTTTTACAAATGCATTTTTGTTTCTTTTACCATTTCATGTGTTGTGGTGTCCATTTTTTGTTGTTTGTATCAATTAATTTTTAGAAGTACCAAAATTATGATTATGCGATTGTTGCTTTTTTTATAAACCAAAGTAGATCAGAGACAAGTATAGTTCAGTTATTATTATTTTTCTAGGAAAAAACAATTTTATAGGGATCAGAGAGTAGATAGAAATGAGAACGACATGGTCGGTGATTTTTAAAGTTTCATTGTTTTCTTAGGTTTCTGTCATGGGTAGAGGAAACGAGGAAAAGTTATCAGCAAAGAGAGATAAAACCCATGTTTTATTTGGCGGTACGAAAATATTACAACATACTCCAGATAAGGTTGGTTTATAAACGTAACTTATTCAGTCTCTTCAGTACCTTTCTATTTTATGTCATTGATTGTGCTGTTCTGATGCTTTAAATTTCCATCTTGTGTCTAGTCCTTTCCTCTGAGAACACCTGATGGTGGTTGTTTGGCTGTTGTTTTACGAACTGGTTTTGAGACAAGTCAAGGGAAACTGATGAGGACAATTTTATTTTCCACTGAGCGGGTAATTCATGATCATCTTAACTAAGTGAATGTCAGATGATTTCTGATATGTAGTGTAAGATAGATGAGTTCTGATTTTACTGTTTTAATTTATATTTTCTATCATCATTCTTGAAGGTCACTGCCAACAGCTGGGAAAGTGGGCTCTTTATTCTATTTTTAGTTGTATTTGCAGTTATTGCTGCTGGTTATGTACTAAAAAAGGTAATTTAGCACTGCTTCAATCCTCCCTTTTGAAATTATGCATGATCCGCTTCTGTTAATGGTAATGCCACTGGTATAGGGACTAGAAGATCCAACAAGGAGCAAATACAAGCTCTTCCTAAGCTGCTCACTTATTATAACTTCTGTGATCCCACCCGAGTTGCCTATGGAATTGTCCATAGCAGTTAATACATCTCTTATTGCGTTGGCGCGACGTGGAATATTTTGTACAGAACCTTTTCGGATTCCGTTCGCTGGAAAGGTTTGTTGGCTTACAAAGATCTCTCTGTGTAGGCATGCACGTATTTCCTTTGAATCATGAACTGGCCTATTGAAATTATGGTTTTTGCTATTTGAGGTTATAGTTGCTTACTTTACCTTTCTTTGCTTCCTTTTTGAAATGAAGCTTGAAGCTTCTATTGCTTATGTAAGCATTAGAAATGTTAAACTTGAATGTTTTGGTAAATAGCAATAAACTTTTATATACATTTATACTACAATCCTTGAGATTAGGTCTAACTTACATGGCTCCCCTCACTTTATAAAAATCAACTATTTTTCCTAATTTATAATTTGTAACCTATTTCTTCTTTCTGTTAAATTTTGGGTTTAAACTTAATTGATAAAAATAAATGCAATTTAATCCATCAATTTATGTTAAGTATTTATTTTTTAACTTAATTATTTTTTTTATTCGTTGAATTATTAAAAAATATATTACAATTAATTAATCTAATTTTGTTTTTATATTTTTTACTTTTATTTCATTTTGGATTAATTTGTTTTGAAAATAAGTTAATGGGATTGAAATAAATTTTATTGCTGTCAATCAAGTCCTTTGACTGTATTAATTAACACCAAAACAATTGCTGACAACCCTAAGGTTGGGCCTAACTCACGGATTTCCCCCTCGCAAAGTGGAATAACTATATCCATATGGCATCTAATTATGAAAATTGTCTTTGTACTTGCAGGTTGATATTTGTTGTTTTGATAAAACTGGAACGCTCACGTCCGACGACATGGTATGCTTGTGGGATCAAATACTGCTAGAATCATTTTTCAATATATATATATATATGTTTATATATTTCGCTTGATGAATTCTTCCATTTTTGCTCCTTTCTAGGAGTTCCACGGAGTTGTTGGATTGAGTGGCGAAATGGATTTAGTATCTGATATGACCACAGTACCTGTTCGAACTGTAGAAATTTTGGCTTCTTGTCATGCCTTGGTGTTTGTGGATAACAAGTTGGTATGTTGCTGTAGATTTAAAATACATCCTCTTTCTGAAATGCCTGTACATAGCTTTTGAGACATGTAGTCACCCTAGTTACCTAGTATGCTTATGATGAAAGGAACAGCATTGAAATTGCATATTAGTGCAATATGTCCCACTGCATCTGTGGCAAAAAGATGTTCTTAGAGGATTTGAACTTTCCTTGTATATGGTGAAATAAGGATTGTGCATGCAGTACTAGAGATCTATGAGGGCTACACAAGGAAAGGCTTTCATAATCACACAAATAATTTTGGCGACCTCTTATTCTTATTACTCCAAGCATCAATAAAATAGTATTGCTTATAGCTGTCAGTGTCAACAAGCAGCTCTACCATGCTTGTTGTGGGATTATTACGGCATTGTGTTTAATTAAAATCCTTTTATGCTATTAAAAGGAAACAATAGAGTCATTATCAGAACTTTAAATACTTATACTGTAATAATTTTTAAATTGCAAGTAGTTTACAAACTCACTACAATAAGCTGATTAATTACTTCAATTTTAATAGTAGTAGTCAAATGATTTTTATGTCTTAGAAAGAGTGTTTTATATATATTAGTTAGCATCTTATGATAGTTTTCATGTTGTAGACATTGAATTGAGTATAATGTTAAAATTCCAGTGTTTAGCCATAGAAAAGTAAGCTTTTAGTTGTTAATCTATTGATTTAAGTGTGTATAGTTGTGGATGTATAGTAAAAAAACATTGAATAAATTATGTAAAAATTAATTTGTCAAAATAATTAGCTTTAATTTTACTAAAAGGAGTTCGCAAAACAGAAACTATCTCAAGTAAATTTTAATGAGTGGTTTAGAAGTAAATCAGGTGGTTGTTATTATTAATAAAGACAACAGAGCTCAAAACCATGTTCTTGGTACTATTGCAAGATCAGTGCTAGGTGTGTCAATTTGTCTAAAAGAAATCTACCACAAAGACAATAGTGCCCAAAACTTTTCCCTGGTATCATTTCAACAACAGTGCTAGACGCAACCATTTAGCTAAAAGGAAAGCGACAATAGGGCCCAAAACTTTGTTCCTGGTGCTGTTGCAGGAATGTTGCCAGACACTATTTAGAATGCATTTTGTAGATTATAATATTGCTTTTGGGAAATGGGTGATGTGCGGCATGAGGCCTGGATTCCTGCTAATATGTTTTTAATTCTTTTATAACGTCAGCTTTTTTGGTTGAAAGTTTCATCTTATGTGCTTAATTTTTCTGTGATATTCCACTTTTTTTATGCAGGTTGGTGATCCTCTTGAGAAAGCTGCACTTCAAGGAATAGACTGGAGTTACAAATCTGATGAGAAGGCTATGCCAAAAAAGTAAGTTGTAATGTTTGTCTATTTTTTAGCTTAAACTGCTTTGATTTAATTTAAAATCTTGCAAGTGTTGCTTTTCTCATTTATTTTTATGCTGATTCAGTTCAGAAAAATATAGATAGTAGTTGCTGTAATAATTGCTGTTACAGTTTGAAGAAAAATATACTATTGTAAAAGCAGGTCACCAATAGAATATTGTAACAGAAGGTAAACATTATGGTTATAACTAAGCCAGCCAGCACTGGTCTACTTAAATTTAATCCAAATTAAACTCAATGCTAGAAGCTTTGCCTGGATATTTGATATCAGCTCATCGTGATTTTTTATTATTTGAGAGTTCATCGTGAATATTTTTAGAAACCCAAATTAAATTTAGCTAAGTTTGATTTGTAAATCGAAAAATGCAACCAGCTTGAGCTTAAACACAAAGTCGCATTAGGGTAAAACGGTAACTATTGCTAATGATTTGATTACAACTTTTACAAATATTTATAATTTATAATAAAAGAAATTGAATACTCAATTAGCCTTATAAACTGATTAAGTTGTGTCTTGGAGCAGTTGTTATTTGAGCTCTAATTTGATTATGGTCCATCCAAATTCATATATTTTAGAAGGTAGTGAATAGCTTGCCGCGTTTTGTATACTTATGCTATGCATAAATGCAAATATTGCATTTTTTTCTTTTTTCTTTTCATGATATTCTCTACTTTTCTTTGAACTTTTTAGTTTGTGGACTGTTAATATCTTAGGATGAGCTCAATGCAATCTTTTTTTCTTTTCTGGTCATTGGCAGGGGAGGTGGCAATGTTGTGCAGATTGTTCAGAGACATCACTTTGCATCCCATCTGAAGCGAATGGCAGTCGTTGTTCGCATAAATGAGGAGTTTTTTGCTTTTGTGAAGGTCTGTTGGTAAAGTGTTTATTGACTGCAGGTTTTCCACAAATTGCACAAATTTACATATGTTACTTTCTTGTACAATATATACTGGTTATCTTTTGTAGCTTTTTCAATTACACTATAACAAATGACTGCGGTACTATTGGACTTCATTTCATGTTCAGCATTATATAATACATTAATTCATTTGGTATTCTATAGGTTCAATGGAATCTAAACCACAGTAATAAGCATAGATACCCTGCATTTTCAAATTGAACTAGTAGTGTAGTATGTTGTTTTTTTTTTTATGCAAAGCAGCATTGTATGTTAAATATTAGCAGAAATGGATATTTTGGCTGCAATTGACCTCTGTTTTTATAAATTCACGGATGAATGGCATTTTAGAGAACAGGACTCCTAGACGACATTCTTTGTTGTTTCTTCGTTTATTCCGAAACATTGTGTTTGTATTTGTACTATTTGCTGACTTGGAGATTTTGATATGTGAAATGCCAAACATTTATTTCTTTTAAACTTTTTTTTTCCGATCAAAATCTTGTGGTTCAGGGAGCACCAGAAACCATCCAGGATAGACTCATTGATTTACCACAATCCTATGTTGGTACCTACAAGAAATTTACACGTCAAGGGTCTCGTGTTTTGGCTCTTGCTTTCAAGTCCCTTCCAGACATGACAGTGAGTTTCCAATCTCTTATCTTCTTTTTACGTATTAATTTACTGTGAAAAGGGTATTTTCTGTTAGGCCTTAAGAATCATACTTCCGCAAAGTAATTATCACGTGGCTCTGCATACTGGTTTAAAATGATTATTTTACTGTTTGAGTGATGAATGGAGCCTGATGTTGAGGACACTTTGAGCTTGAACGCCTTGATGCAATGAAGTGCTTAGAAACATTTAAGCTTGCATCAGGTGCCTTGTACTTAGAGGTCTTACTAAAGTTAAAATACATGGTTGTGGTGGAAATCAAAGATTTAAATTGATGTTATTTCTTGTAACTTCCGTTTCTTTTAAGTATGCATTTTTGTGATATATTTTAATTTTTTTTAGTGTCTTAACTTATTTAGTCGACCTTTCTTATTTTTTGTACTTTTCATCTTTTTCCTCCCTCTCTGGATGATGCATGCAGTTAACTTCTTATGCTGTTTCTTTTATATGTTGTCTTATAAGTATGCTTAAAATGCTCTATTTCATAATGAAGGTCAGTGAAGCTAGAAGCTTGGATAGAGATGTAGTAGAGAGTGGCCTTACTTTTGCTGGGTTTGCGGTAAGAAAATGATGCCAATTTAGATTTCCTCACCTGGATCCTACTTACACTCTCTTTCTCATTTCTTGTGCCTTCAACTTTATGATCCACCGATTACTATTTATTTAGATCTATCTTGTATAACTAATGACACTTGCATTTCATTATTTGGATCTCAGGTATTTAATTGTCCTATAAGAGCAGACTCGGCCACCATTTTATCTGAATTAAAGAATTCTTCACAAGACTTGGTAAGAAGCTATTTTTGTTTGATGGCATATTGTTTAGTTGATAAAACCTGGGAATGGATTTCAGACTGGATGTGCAATAATGTCTTGTCTAGGTTGGATTATGCAGTAAGATAAATATTAATTTGTCATTTTACTTTCTATTTGAGAAGTTTAGGATGTAGTTTTAAGTGGGAACTTCATTGTCGTTAGGGATACTAAACTGTTAATTTCTTCCCTTTGTACTTAGTACTCCCTCCGGTCCATAATATTTGTCGCATTTGGGAAATTTTTTTTGGTCCATAATATTTGTCATATTTAAAATATTTAAAATATCAAGAGTATTTATTGCCATTTTCCAAATTTCTCCCTAGCAATAAATAACTTAGTAAGAATAAAAAGATTGGTCAAACATAAAAAAAGTAGTAATTAATATGGACAATTTTGTAAAAGAGCATATAGATCAAGACATATTTATTACTTTCTTAAACTATGTGAAATGGCCAAATGCGACAAATATTATGGACCGGAGGGAGTATTAGTTTAGTATTTTCTTTGTTTCGTCCATAAAGATCATAGTTATTTAACATTAAGTTGAGGTCTAGAACTTTTTTTTGATGGGGAGATTTACATTATTAAGAATTGAACTAAAGATTAAAGATTAAAGCTTCATGCTTCTATTTTTTATATTTGATTTGCTTTGAGAGTTTTGCATCTATTTGATCCAATTGATAACAAGTTTTCATTCATTGTCTATTGCACATATTCAATATTTCAATTGAGATTTACCTTGATCCCACGGTCGCTCATGAAATTTAAAGTTCACTATAAATTCATTTTTCATTTCAAAATGAAAAAAATGGTTTTCCTGACTAACCCAAATGCCTCAAAGGAATTGAAGTTAAACTCATTTTTTAAAAAATATTTTGCTGATATTTGAAGATTAGGAATTTGAAGTTGGCTTGCAAAGTTTGATGAAATGAGCTTTATCATGTTAGTCTAGATTGTATGGAATGAAATGATCAAATGTGGAAATGTCGAAGCTAATATGCCGAATGACATTTTCGAAAACTTCCTTGTTTAAAGTTTTGTTTCCAGAATAGAGTTTTTTTTTGATTTTTTTTTAAAATACATCTTTAGCTTTTGTGTCGAGTTAACTAAGCCTGGTAAAAATTGAAATTTGAAGCCTGATTAGAAAGCATTGATGGGGATTATGGCATAACTAAGGGGAATTAAAGATGCTTTTTAAGGAACCACAATGAAAAATGAAAGCAAGAATTTTATAATGAAGAATAAGAAGAAAAAGTTGAAGGATCATAAGTTAAGAGAAACATCTTTTGTGACAATGTTTTGAAGTGGAGGACTCAATTACGACTGCTGTTTTCATGATGCAATATGGATTATGATATTTTAACTGTTGAAATGCTGTTTGTATGTGGTTTAGGAAGATGATATGTTTCATGAGCAGTTACATATCTATTGTTATTCTGTTTGATAAATGTGTTTATGGATATTTGTGAAAAAGATGATATAATCGAGTCAAATGCGCTTTTTGAAATTTACATTTCTTTCAATCTTCATCTGGTTACTTGATGGGATGTCTGGGAGCCCTATCGGTTTTAGTTCTGAATGCCGGTTCACGGTTCCAAGGAAAATGAAACCAGCCAGTTCCATTCACGTATCCAGTTCTGGCTGATTTAAACTAAACAAAAAAATTAACTTAATTTTTTTAAAAATTCCATTCAAAGGAAGAAAATTAAAAGGAAAGAGCTTGAACTTAATTTACTTATAAAGATTAGAATTGAGAATTGAGATCATTGAAATAATTAAAAGACAATTAAGAAAATTTAGATAATTGAGAGTAATGATAATTGTTAATTGAAAGGTTAAGATTAAAAATGTGAAAGAAAAAACTAAAGGAGGTATAAGTATTTATACAACGAAAAAGGTAAAAGGAAAAAGGGTTGCGTTGTGACCTTTATTTTCAAGCCACATTGTTTTCTCATTAAGTGCAGTTTATATGAAAGTTGAGATAAACGCTCACAAGAATGTGGGTTGGGCAGGGTAGGGTAACGTTTTTTTTTTTAAGATTTCCGCTTTGGAACCGGATCGGTGTTTACTGTTCCAAATATTTGGGAGCTTGCCCGAACTGGTTCCCTCACGGTTTTGGGCCCGTTGTAGCCCGTTTCCAAGCCGGTTTTTGACTAGTCCAGTTTCGGGGTGATTCCGGGCTCTACCCGGCCTGTGGCCAGGGCTATAGCCTATATGAGATTATTGAGATATTTCCTTTTCCTATGTAATGAACAGCTGTTAAGATCAAACTTTTCCTCAGATTTTCAGTGCTTTGCTTGTTGATGTGTTATTTTTGCATAGTTTAGGTGATCCAACTTTCTGTTATTTGAAACCTTATATTCTTTTTATTCCTCAGTCTCTGTGTATGATTGGTATTTTTCATCCAATTGGATGTAGTTATTTTATTTCCTTACTATGCCAAGCCTTAACTTTTGTGCTCTCTTTTACCATTCTTGGTATAAGTGCAGTTCTGGGCTTGTAATTTTCTATTGTTTGGCAGATATCTTACTCTTCTATCTCTGTCAATGAGATGAAGAATAAAGTAATAAACTCAGTTGGAGATATCCTAATCAAGAAAAATTCTTTGTTAGGTGATGATAACTGGTGATCAGGCCTTGACAGCATGCCATGTTGCTAGTCAAGTGCATATCATAACTAAACCAGCACTAATTCTGAGTCCATCACGGGCTGCTGAAGGATATGAGTGGATATCACCAGATGAGTCAGAAATTGTCCATTACAGGTGAATTATCCTCTATATATTCCAAGTTCTGCCATAATTTACTATCTAAAGTGTATATTAACTTAGTTTTATCTCAGTTGTCTAAGTTATTTCTGCTAATACATGGTGGTGTAAATTGTTATCAACAGCAATGCCAATATTTCAAGCATTAAAGTCATTGTAACTGCTAAAGGGGTTCTTAAGACAAAGCTATGCTAAATACTTATAAAGGATCCTTTTTTGATGCTTTTTGTATTTCTTCAAAATGTCACTCTGACTAATTAGACGTAATGCAATTAATTTCAGCGACAAAGAGGTTGACTCTTTATCAGAGACACATGATCTCTGCATTGGAGGTGACTGCATTGCAATGTTGCAGCAAAGTTCTGCGATTCTTCGTGTCATTCCTTTTGTCAAGGTTTTAAATTTAATAGTTTTTTTTTCAGGAAAATTTAATAGTTTTTTGTTACTCATATTTGGTGAGAAGTTCAAGATGATGCATATCTCTATTATCGCAACAGGTATTTGCAAGAGTTGCTCCAGAGCAAAAGGAGCTTATCATGACGACTTTCAAAATGGTGGGAAGGATGACATTGATGTGTGGGGATGGAACGAATGACGTCGGAGCTCTGAAGCAGGTACATAAGCATCTATGCTCCGAACTATTTATGTTTTTTGTTCCATCTTATTTATGTGATGTATTGGTTACCGTACAATATTTGTAGTTCTCATCTTAGCATGTGGGTTCACTCTCTTTTATGTCGTTAACTGTAATTTATGTGTGCATTTGAAATTACGTTCACAAGCACAGACAAGATTGCACTGTGTGCACTGTACTTTTATATGATTGTGTGCATGTCTCCCCAGATATTACATTTCAATTTAGTAAAAATTGATTCTGAATCAGTGGTGACTGGTGATAAACCATCTAAATTTCTTATTTTTAAACTTTGTATTGTATCTAAATTTTGAGAGCATCAAATTTTGGTCTGGATGACGGAATGCAATACGACGTGAATGAATATTAAAAAAGAGAGAAAATTTCAAAATCTGCACTAGCAACTTGTTCATAGCCAAAAGCGTAGACAATAGAACACTAGCACACACACAAAGAACACAGGCAATATTGAACTGTTTACTTTTTTTTCTTCCAAAGGCTATGTTTACTTTATTAATGAGGTTATAAGTGTCCATTATATTTTTCAATTGTACTCTTATGGGGGATGTTTCCAAGATTATAAGAGCTAAGCTAGAAACCCATTTTTTCAGGCCCATGTTGGCGTTGCACTACTAAATGCAGTTCCTCCTGCACAAAGTGGAAAATCATCCGCAGAAGTATCTAAAGATAAAAGTCTGAAGTCTGTGAAATCAAAAAAATCTAAGCTGGCATCAGAAGTGGCAATGAAGGCCAGTCTAAATGGAGAAGGCTCTTCAAAAAGCAAGGTTGTTGCAAAACCAGATTCCAGTAGCGTCTCTGTTGGTAATCGGCATCTGACTGCTGCAGAAATGCAACGTCAAAAGCTAAATAAACTAATGGAAGAGATGAATGAAGAGGGCGATGGTCGCTCAGCTCCTATTGTCAAACTTGGAGATGCCTCAATGGCATCTCCTTTCACAGCCAAACATGCATCGGTAGCTCCTACCACTGACATAATTCGCCAGGGTCGCAGTACCCTTGTGACTACTCTTCAAATGTTCAAAATTCTTGGCCTCAACTGCCTTGCTACAGCTTACGTACTGAGTGTTATGTATTTGGATGGTGTGAAGCTTGGTGATATTCAGGCCACAATCAGTGGCGTATTTACGGCTGCATTTTTTCTGTTTATCTCTCATGCACGCCCTCTGCCCACTCTTTCAGCTGAACGGCCCCACCCCAATATTTTCTGCTCTTACGTATTACTCTCCCTATTGGGACAGTTTGCAGTGCACCTGTTTTTCTTGATAACATCAGTTAAAGAGGCGGAGAAGCATATGCCGGAGGAATGCATTGAACCAGACTCTGATTTTCATCCAAATCTGGTGAACACAGTTTCATACATGGTGAGCATGATGTTGCAGGTGGCCACCTTCGCAGTGAACTATATGGGCCATCCTTTCAATCAGAGTATTGGAGAAAATAAACCATTTCGGTATGCCCTCTTGGCTGCTGTGGGTTTCTTTGTTGTCATCACTTCTGATCTATTCAGGGACTTGAATGATTGGTTGAAGTTGGTACCTTTGCCTCCTGGAATGAGGAATAAGCTTTTGATTTGGGCATTTCTTATGTTCCTTGTTTGCTATTCATGGGAGAGATTGTTGAGATGGGCTTTCCCTGGTCGAATTCCAGCTTGGAGAACACGACAACGCTCCGCGGAGGCTAATTTAGAAAAGAAAAAGCGTGTCTGAATGTCATCGGGCATGTTTTGACATGTAACATCTTTATCCCATTGATTTTGATTACTTGGGAATTTTTGCAAATAGAGTAACTATATCTTGGATAGGGATAGTTCATAAAATTATTAGGTTTTTATATTTATAACCCTCTTAAGAGATTATGACAAGACTTTTCATTGATCAAGGGGCAAAAAAAAAAACTTTGCCATGAGTGTTTACTTATGCCTTAAAACTTGGTTATAAATTTTAAATTTCCATTTGCATGAAAATGTTTAGCTGCTTTGGTTTGGTTATTTAAAGAGAATAACAAAACTATACAAAAAGAGGAAGAAAATAACAATGTTAAATTTGCTGAAATATTACATGAGCACCTCAAAAAATTGAAACTTTACATTTAATATCTTCCCAATGAGAATACAACACATGACACATACAAAACAAATAAAAAAAGGTCAAAAAGCGTCAGAATAGGTCAAAAATGCGTCAGAAACGTGTCTGATATGCGACTGACACGCGCGTCATAAATGTGAGCCAATCACGCGTTAGTTTGTCAAACTATTCAAACATGTATCATTTATGTATCTGTTATGTATCATATATGTATAAAGGACATATCTGATTTTTTTTTTATTTTTCTAAAATAAGAATAAATAAATATATATATTATTAATATGTATTATTTATGTGTCTCCAAGGTGTATGTATAATATATTTAAATTAAAATATATATGTATCACGTGCTTTAATTAAGATTCACGCATCAAATAATATCAATAACATTTGATATGTTACTATTCACTATAAATTGAAGAATAAAAATAATAAGTTATGTTTTCTTAACTCAACTTTTATCAATATAAACATCTTTATATACATGTGATATAAAAAAAAGAACTAATAACAAAATTTATCTCCTTCATCAAATTTATCGTTATTGATAAAAATACTATATATATATATATATATATATATATATTATTAATATGTATTATTTATGTGTCTCAAAATTATATTATTAATATGTATTATTTATGTATCTCAAAAACTATTCAAACGGGTACAATTTATTTCACGACTATTTTCATTAATAAATTATAATCACTACTATTCACGATGTATCAGAAATCTATCGATAATTTATCAGAGATCTCTCGATAATACCATATTTCAAAATACACACATAATACATATACTAAAATAAAAAATATACGTCTAAACTATTTTTGATATGAATAAGAGATGTGTCAAATATGTATAGTATTTGTATTTGAGTTATATATTTAACGCATTGAATATATAACTTACGAGTAGTTGAAATTTATCTATAACATATATTAAAATAAAAAAATATGCTATATGCTCTGTAAATTATAGAAATTATTTATCAATAATACGTATTAAGGATATATTTATCATTTTTAATTATATATGAAAGATATATCTAAAAATACATCTAAAAGACACATATATTTATATAATATATATTTAAATATTCTTTGAACTGTTTCTGATATGTATTGATAATGTATCGAAATTGTATAGGAGATGTACCGAAAAATGTATCTCGAAGGCATTGAGGTACCACCATTGACGAGAAGACGCATATCAAGGATATATTTATCATGTATAAATTATATATTAAAAATTTACCTAATAAATATATCTAAGAAGTATATCAAACACGTTTGATGAAACTCTATATATATAAAAATAAATGTATTTGGGATGTTTTTGACAGGTATCTGATATGTATAACATATGTATCTTTTATGTATCAAAGATATATCTCGAAGACAGTCACATACTATTTATGAAACTTATTGAAAAAATATATCTCAGATACATCTATACAACACATTTAGTACATAATTTTATAATTATTTAAAGTAACAATATAAAAAACGATATATTTACATCTCAAATATATAAATAATACATCTCAAGTACACATAAAATAGCACATATATGTATATTTTTTATAAACTCTGAGAAATATTTATAATTTACATACAGATAAAAAATAAATTTTAAAAATAAATTGGATACATTTTGTATACATCTTAAAAAAAATTTAGATACATTTTCTAAAAAAGTAAAACAGTGTACTAAACTATTCAGTAAAGACATTGTTGGAATCATAAAGTACAAACAACAAAACAAATAAGAGAAATTAACAACTAATAATATACTAATCTATATCACATAATGTATAAAAAAATAAAAAATAATATAAATAGATGATACATTTTAAATATAGGCCTAATCACTCAAAAACCCCTCACCTTTAAACTTTTTTTCAATTCTACCCCGACGTTGAAAATTTGTCAATTTTACCCACTTTTGAATTTTCTGTTTTCAATTGTACCCCAATATTTAAATTTTTGTTAATTTTTTTACTTAAATGATGAAATCATTCAATTAATTAAGTCTAAACATGAAATTAAATTCTTTTTTATTCAAAAAAGTACAAATAAGTCCTTTATTTTTAAAAACTAACTAAAAACCATAATCAAATTAACACTAATTTAAATTCTTAATTAATTTAACTAAATTTAAATAAATTTTAAAAATATATAATTAATATATGCGAGACATGTAGAATGTTTTAAACAAATTTCCAAACGCAAAAAACGTTAATTTAATTTTTCAGGGTACAATTGAAACACAAAAATGCAAAATAGGGTAAAATTGACAAATTTACAACGTCAGGGTATGATTGAAAAGGGGCTAAAAGGTCGAGGTTTTTTAAGACATTAGGCCTTAAATATATAAATAACACATCATTCATACATAGTGCTATCATATTTTCTAAGAAATACACCGCCATTCTTATAAAAAAATTAAAAAATTGAATTATATTCTATTAAATTATACGAATTATATACAACTCTAATAATCATAATACAAATTCAGTGTTTTTAATGACTAATATTCACAAAAATAAAAAATAAAAACTGACTACCCAATTTCCAAAGAGGCAAAATGAGAATAATGGCACAATCGTCATACCACTTTGCAAATTAACATTTCACTGCTCATCAACACCACAAACTCTAGAGTAAATGTTTTTTTATTTCACCTTCCACTAAAGACAACGACACGTCAAATTCCACCCGCCTTGCCGATACCAGTTACCGAAATATACGTTTTGTTTGTGTTAAGTTTGACTCATAAATTAGGCGGTCTTTTCCAGCAACATGTAAATTATGAGTTTGTCTCACGGCATATTGCTTAACAGCTCCATCATTATGAGTTTTTGTTATGTAAGATACCTTTTGATGAATATCATTCAAGACTTGGCAAACTGATTGTCTATTATAATCGAAAATCACCTGATTTCTTCAATTCCATATACACCAAATAGCCACTCCAAAAGTGCACTGCCAATTATCATCAGAAGTTCATGTCCATGCTTCTTTCACATCGAGTCCTTATTCCTTTCAATTGGGAGTTGGAATAATGAAAAAACATTATTCAATACACTAAATTATAATTTAACTACCTTTACAAACAAAATCTTTCACTTTAACCCAAAAAGCAACAAAACCAAACCTTAATTTTTAATTAAATCACTCCGTCTTTCATTTTTTTGTAATTAAAAGGCATGATCTTTCAGCAACAGTTCTACCTCTAGGGTACCCATCACCCTTAGCACCTCTCTTAGAGTCACCAACACGGCCTTCTTCATCGCCATTTTCTTCATCAGTCCGACCCATAAATCCCATGCCCACACTAACACTCTTCGTTGATGTTCTTTATGCTACTGTAATTAACATATCAATCTCGTTTTTATGTCCCAAATTTCTTATAGACGCAGCCCTAATTAGATCATCATAGTCATTGCCGGTGTTGGCGCTCAATATAGTTGAGCCCATGCTATAACTCTTGGGCAGCTCACCTTTTGGCATTGATCTAGAATGGCCTGATAATATTAATGGAGATATAAAAAATCATTGATTGAATAGATGAATAAGATACAAAGGAATATAGGCTAACAATAGAAGAGAAAAGCCTAAATCCTAGAATAACATAGAAGGCCTTTATATAGGCAAAGCTAAGCAATAATAAAGGAAAGTATCTTATACTTGGCCACTACTCCAAGTCTTATACTTGGCCACTACTCCAAGTCTTATACTTGGCCACTACTCCAAGTCTTATATTTTGCCATTACTCCAATAGCATATTAATTATGCTAATATCCCCCTTCAAACTCATGATGTGATAGCAATAAGCATCGAGAGTTTGTCAGTCAAAAAACGAAAACGCGGAGAGGACAATGATTTAGTAAACAAATCTGCAAGCTGTAAGGAGAAAGAGACAAATGGCAATGTTAATGTGCCATTCTGAAGATAATGGCGAGTAATATGACAGTCAATTTCAATATGCTTGGTCCTTTTGTGAAAAACCGAGTTATGAGCAATCTGAATAGCACTCTTATCATCACAGTGCAAAGGAATTGGTCGCCGTAAAGAAACGCCCATATCAGCAAGCAACCATCGCAGCCAGACGATTTCACAAGTAGTAGAAGCCATAGCACGATATTCGGCCTCTGTTGAAGACCGAGATATAACATCCTGCTTTTTACTTTTCCAAGAGATAAGAGAATCACCCAGAAAAATACAAAATCCAGTAGTAGATTTGCGGTCAGTAGGATCACCAGCCCAATCAGCATCAGAGTAAGCACATAACTCCAACGATGAAGTAGAGAAAAGCAAAAGAGTCTGAAACTGAGTGCCACAGAGATATCTAAAGATGCGAATAATAGCAGCCCAATGAACTGTAGTAGGAGAAGTAACAAACTGACTGACTATGTGAACATCATAGGCAATATCAGGGCAAGTGATAGTGAGATAAACCAAACTTCCAACAACCGTTCTATAAAGACTCGGATCTGGCAGTGGAGACCCATCAGAAATAGAGTACCGAGCATTGAGCTCAATTGGAGTATCAACAGTCTTGTTAACCGAGAGGCGAGCACGCTCAAAAATATCAAAAATATACTTAGACTGAGAAAGAAGATACCCTTTTGGAGAAGAAGCAACTTCAATATCCAAAAAGTAACGAAGGGGACCCAAGTCTTTCATAGCAAAACTTTGAGTCAACTTAGACTTCAACAAGCTAATACCAAGAACATCATCACCTGTAATAATCATATCATCAACATAAAGAGAAAGCAAAATTCGACCAGCCGAGGTACACTTGACAAACAAAGCAGAATCATGGTTACTTGGGCAAAAACCAAGAGAAGTAATCACATTAGAGAATTTCTCAAACCAGGCCTGTTTGAGACCATAAAGAGCCTTCTTAAGTTTGCAAACTTCACCAGGTTGGTGATCAATACCAGGAGGAGGAACCATATAGACTTCTTCATGAAGGTCGCCATTCAGAAAGGCATTTTTAACATCCATTTAAGTGATATCCCAACAACGAACAAAACCAACCGCAATAAGAGTTCGAACTGTAGTCAATTTTGCAACAGGAGCAAATGTCTCCTCATAATCCATACCATATTCCTGAGAATAACCCTTAGCAACCAAGCGAACTTTATATCTTTCAATAGATCCATCAGCCTTAGTTTTAATTTTATAGACCCAACGAGAACCAATAGCACGTTTTTCTGCAGGAAGAGACACTAAATCCCAAGTATGGGTTTGGTGAAGAGCAGTTAGCTCCTCAGCCATAACATGCTGCCAAAGAGGATCAAGAACTGCCTCTTTGAAAGAGGAAGGCTCAGAAAGACAATGAATAAAAGCAAGGAATGAAGAAAATGAACTAGAAAGACAAGAATAAGCAAAATCAGGTTGTTTAGTAGACTTACGATTTCGTACAGGATAACGGTGTTCAGTAGTATCCGCAGTCTCAAAAGATGATTGGCTAGTGACTATAGTTTAGGGGCCAGTAGGAGTGTCAGGATGGCCAACACGAGGTATCTCATCATTATCAGCAGTAAAAGGATCAATGTGAATAAGATCAGGCATGGATATACCGTGAGAACGATTATGAATTGTAAAATAAGGAATATGTTCCAGAAAGACAACATGACGAGAAACATATAGCTTATGACTGACTGGATCAAAATAACGATACCCCTTTTGTCCTGCACCATAACCAAGAAAAACACATATAGCAGACCGTGAAGTTAACTTACTCTGCTGAACATGAGGAAGAAGAACAAAACATGTAGGACCAAAAACACGAAGAGAAGAATAATCTGGAAGGCAACCATACAATCTCTCATAAGGAGATAAACCAGAATTATGAGAAGTAGGAATTCTATTAATCAAATAAACAGAAGTAAGAGCTGCCTCCCCCCCAAAATTCACTAGGAACACTAGCAGACAATAAAAGTGACCTAGCAGTCTCAAGAATATGCCTATGTTTTCTTTCACTAACCCCATTTTGTTCAAGAGTATCAGTACAAGAAGTTTGGTAAATTGTGCAATCTAAAGCAAGAAGTTTCTTAAAAGCATGAGAAGTATATTCGCCCCCTAAATCACATCTAAAACACTTAATAACAGCTGCATGTTGAGTTTTTACAAGAGAGCGAAACTCATTATAAATGCCAAAAAAGTCTGAGCGACGTTTCATAAGATAAATCAAACAATAACGAGTACAATCATCAATAAAAGAGACATAATAACGAGAGTCCCCCTTTGTAGGAACAGGAGAGGGTCCCCAAACATTAGAATGAATGAGATCAAAAGATGCAACAGAAAAATAATTACTTTTAGGAAAAGGCAAAGCAGAGAACTTTGCAAGTTTACAACCATTGCAATCAGAAATATCATGAGTTTTCAAATCTCCTAAAACTCCTTTAGACGCTAAAAATTGTAATCGAGATCTAGAGACATGACCAAGGCGAGAATGCCACAAATAAAACACAGAAAAAAACTGACTCAAACAAAAAGACGAAACATCCACACTAAGAACAACAGCCGCAATCTTAGGAGTTTTGAGCTGATCCAATAAATAAAGTCCTCCTTCCCTATGGCCGGTCCCAATCACTTCCTGAGACTTTAGATCCTGAACATAACAAGCAGAAGAAGAAAAGGAAACTAAACAACCATTATCACAAATTTGACCAACAGAAGCAAGATTTAAAGTAAGACTAGGAATGTGATAAACATTAGATAAGGACAAAGAATGTGTAATAACTGAACCAACACCTTGCAAGGGCATAGGTGTACCACTAGCACTCATGACAGGAACATAAACTTTAGGAGTCAAAGAAGTAAAAAATGACAAATTAGGTGACATATGATTCGAAGCACCAGAATCTAAAATCCAAGAGGAAGAAGGTATACCTGACGAACTAGATGACAAACCTATTTGAGATGAAGCTGCCATGGCATGCGACTGAGATGCAAGGAACTGCTGAAATTGCTCAATCATTGATGGATCTAAAGAAGAAGTCGTCAATGCATTGTGAGGGCGAGGAAGAAGAGGAGGTCCATTATGAGGAGCTGGTGGTCGGTAACTCCATTGCTGAGACTGCTGATGGGGCTGTTGCTGAGTATATTGCTGCTTTCCTTTACCCAACTTTGGACATTATGATTTCCAATTACCTTTCTGTTTACAAAAACTACATTCATCACGAGCAACAGTTCCATACGGCCCGACTTGAGAATAAAAGTTTGGTCGTGGAGGCATGGCGAAGACTGATGGAGTAGAGACCGTAGAAACTTGCTTTACAACAGAAAGCTTAAGACGAATTTCCTCAGCCAAAAGTTCACTAACAACAGAATCAACAAAAGGCAGCGGATGACGATGCAGAATGGACCCACAAAGTCCTTCAAACTCATCACGAAGAGCCATTAAGAACTGTACCAATCTCTGCTCCTCTCTTCGTGCAATATAAGGCCCAAAGCCTCGTAATTCAGCAGATTCTGTAAGAGCCAGCTGATCCCACAAATCTGTCATAGCATCATAAAATTCCTGAATACTCATGCTTTTCTGCTGCAGAGCACGAATATCAGACTCCAACTTGTACTGTTTTGCAAAGTTAGACAGTGTGTAAAGTCTAGCTACATGATCCCAAACCTCCTTAGTTGTCTCATATTTTGCTAACTGGGTACCTGTCGAGTGCTTAACGGAATTATTGATCCTAGTAATAATCTTGAAATTAGCAACTTCCGACTTATCTAACAAAGACACATAATTAGCAGTTGTGCCATCCTCAGGCTTGACAAAATCACCAGAAATATAACCCCACTTTTGTTTACCTTTCAAGAAATTTTTCATCACATAACTCCAATATGCATAATTTTTACCATATAACTGAACACTAACTGCTTGAAGCGAATCATCTCTAGTTTCAGCCATATTAAAAAAAATCAACAGAAAACTAACAAATTAAATCAACGAATGAGAGAGGACAAACTCAAAAGAGGAGTAGAAAAGACTAACAACCAGACGAATAATTTGACTCCGATACCATGATAACATTAATGGAGATATACAAAATCATTGATTGAATAGATGAATAAGATACAAAGGAATAGAGGCTAACAATAGAAGAGAAAAGCCTAAATCCTAGAATAACATAGGAGGCCTTTATATAGGCAAAGCTAAGCAATAATAAAGGAAATTGTCTTATACTTGGCCACTACTCCAAGTCTTATACTTGGTCATTACTCCAATAGCATATTAATTATGCTAACATGGCCAAGAATTTCTGCGAGCTTCTGATCATGGGTTTTTCTGAGGAATTTCCGACGTACCCAACTAAGCAACAATTTATCGATTACTTGGAGAAATACGCAGAGAAATTCGATATACAACCACGTTTTAACAAGACAATTTCGTATGCTGAGCATGATCGATTTCTTGGATTTTGGTGCGAGTACGATCGAGTTCTTGAGCTTCCAACAATGGCAGTCAATAGAAAAATGGTGAGAGATGGAGAAGAAAACAGCAAGTTGTATATGTGTTGATCTCTCTCTTTTTCAATTAAAGTGACACGTGTTAGGCTTAGATTAAGTATGTACAAATTGTAATAATTCTCCGTTATTAGCTCAAAATTATAAAGAAAAAATTAGCATTGATGAAAGAAATTGGAAGTTTTAGCATTTTTATAAAAAAAGCCCACATTCAGCCCATTCTTGTAATTTTCTCTTATTTAAATGTTATCTTTTGTGGGATCAAATGTTTCTTCTTGAAATAAGAATTTTTTTTCAAAAAAAGGGGAATTCTAAGAAAAAGTGTTTGGCGATAGCTGAAAAGATTTGTTGACAAGAAGCGCCCATTTAGCTAAAATGCAAATGAATATATCAATATCAAAGTTAAGTGTTTAAAGATGCTGATCTCCACTTGAAGGACCTTTGATTAGATATAAGAAAACGAAAAAAATTTAGCTCAACCATATAATGATTGGGATTTTTAGACAAATACCTATCAAACACCTACTTATTTTCAAAAATATATTTTAACCAAAATTATTTGAAATTTACAGTTTGAACAAATTTTTTTACGAAAATACTTTTTCCATTTGCAAAAATACGATTTTGGTTTACTAACGGTTTACTAAACACTTGTCTGCTATTAGTTCACTAACAGTTTACTAATGATCTACTATCAGTTTATTTAAAAATCAAATTACTATTTTTTATTTCTAAATTATAGAATGTTAAAATGAATTATTACTTAATTTACTAAAATTATTGGTGAACTATTATTAAACCATTGGTTAACCAAACACAAAAATATTACAGATACACAAGTGAAAAAAAAATTACATAAAAAATTGAGAGCATCATAAAACAATAACTATAAATTTACCAACGGTTAACTCAAAGTTTACTAATGGTATTACTAAAATTAAATTTATTAGTATACTATTGGTAAACCATTGGTAAGCCAACAACAAAATCATTACAATAATAAATTATAAAATAAAATCACAAAACATAACTTCTCGAGTATTACAGGCTGTGATCATCATGTGGAGAACATTGATATCATTTGAGAATAATCTTCCTCAATACCTCAATCCTAATCCGATAATAGTAGCCAACAATAATCCCAAAAGTAATTCTACCTGCATTTTATATTCATCCCCAATTTTTAAGTGCAAAATGATTCAGAAGTGATTTTAATTTTCTGGGACAAAATCATCAAGAACATGCTCTGCAATTTCAATATTTAAGCACAACTCCTTATCTTTCTTCAACGGATAGCTGCGTCCACCACCGATCGAAAAATCCAGTATTGTCATAGCCGCCTTCACCACCAATCCACAAAACCAGTGCCGCCATAGCCGCCTTCACCACCGATTGACAAACTCATCGTCGTTGTAGCCGTCTACACCACCGATTGACAAAACAATCACTGCTATTATAGCGATTGTTGACGGAGAGAGCGACTCAGCTCGATGAAATCAATTCCATGTTCGATCGGAGAAGAATCTGTATTTTTCAATATACTAAACGGTAGAATTATAAAAGAAAATTGTAAAAAAGAAAGGAAGAAGAAGATTAACATACTTTTGTAGCGAGACACGCGTGATCGTAATAGTGAGATTATTGTGGTGTTTAGCCGTGCTCCGTGTGATTTTCTCATAATGATTTACAAAATAAATTAAACTGGAATTCAAAAAAAAAAAAAACAAATTTAACTAAAAATTTAAATAAAATTATAGCAAATGAATAGATTTCACTCTTTTTTTTTTTTATTTTATTAGTTCTTATTTGATTTGGATTTTGGATCAATTATGATTTGCAGGTGAATAATGAAGTTGTTGAGACTTGAGTTTGGTTTAAATGCTCTTGCATGTATGAGATTCTATTTTAAAGAGACAATTAAGATTGCATGTTATTAGTTTTTTTTTATTGAAAGGGGAGAGCGTTTGTGGGAAAAAATGAACGCACGACCTAGTAATTTATTGCATGTGATTAGTCGATATAACTATTTTCACTTGATTATGTAGGTATTACATGAAATTGTCTCGTTGAGAATTGTCAATGAAATTATGATTGAATGCCACATTTTGTTATATGTGGAATTAATTGTGAAATTGAGTTAATTGGTTATCAAAATGAATTGTGAAGTAGTATGAACATGGTAATAAATGGTTTCACGTTTAAATCATAATCTAAATGTCAAAAAAAATGTTTAGCTTTGAGCTTATAGTGGTACTATGAAAATGATTTATTCATGATGTTTAAGTTATATTAAAATGATTTATTCATGATGTTAAGTTATATGATAATTAATTGGAGAAATTGTGATTATGGAATGATGATTATTTGTTGATATGAATTTCACTGTGTATATGATTAAATGATCAATTAATCATTGTGATAATTGTGTTAAGTTTAAATAATTTGAGAAATGATAGAATTATGTTTGAGTAATTAATATTTGGTGTGATTATTTTTATGAGGTTGATTATATGATTGTGGTAGAATTTGATTTGGTTATTTGTTAAACCATGAGTCAAATTAGTGTTGGAATATTAATTATTTTGTTAATGGTGTTTAGAGGCTGTTTTGGTGTGAGATATATTGAGTTAGCTTGCTGGTTAGAAATTATGCTCCGTTAATAATTTTATTGTTTTTCTGAGTTTTACCATTTTATACGTGTATTTTCCAAATTTAATATATTTGAAAAACATGATTTATTCATGATGTCAAAATGGATTTTTTTTTTTTGGTACAAGGGAGGAGGCAAAAGCCTAAACCGAGCTAAATCTGGATATTCCTATCATAAGCGACGCCGTATAGATCATGCAAAATCCACGGTGTCAGGCTAAGAGGCGGGGTTTCATGAACATTGTCAAAATGGATTTTAGAAAACATGTTTAGTCCTATTTTACCCTTCCTTTTTTATTTTCCAACATCCACAGCTACTCACTCCTTCACTACTTTTACGGTTTAAGTCGATCATCGGATCGACGGTGCTGCTCCCTCCATCACTGTTTTCTATTGTTGCTGCTAACAATCCGATCTCCGGTGCTTCTCCCTCTCGCTGAATTAGGATCTTTGAATAAATGAATTTCTTCTCCATTTGTGATTTTGCACTTTTTTTATTGGTCGGACCTCCGGCGATCGGAAAATCCAGAGATTAGGTAAGCAAATTTGGGAGGAGGTGAGAGAAAAGTGGCCGTTGTAGTTCTTTTACAATGTGGTTAGTCTTATTACATATTTTGAATGGAAACAATTAATTGCTTTCATCTGCAATAGTTGTTATTATAATAGAGTGGCAGTTGTTGGATATATGGTGGTATTGATTTGTGCTTATGGGTTTATATTTGTTTTTCTTATTTATTGTATTAGGTAGGAACAATGTTTGTTTATAATTTTGTACTTGTGCTTCTATTCTGTGATAATGGTTATTAGTGATTTTATTGAATACTTGCTAGTTTAATTGAATCTGGTATTCATTTTACAGAGAAACTTTTACATTTGATCTTTTAGTTTATTGTAGAGCATCAATGCTTTGTTTTATTTATGACTTGAACTTAGAGCTTTAGTCAAAATGGATTTTGCAGATTAATGATAATTATTTTATATTATAATTTACTTTTCTTGTTTATCAACATGTTTTTGTTTTTCTTTTTTACCAAACTTTTTGTTTGATAATGCTTGATATCTGCTGGGCAGATACTTAATCATGGGTTTAGACTAAACAATTTTTTTTGTTGCTCACCCATCAATATGTTCTTCATTTTGATCCTTTAGTTTTTGTTCTCAAGTTGAGTTTTAGCTAATGGATATGAATAATTATGAATTGTTTTAATGGTGAATTTGGACAATGGGTCGATGAACGAGTCTAGAAGAATTAAAGAGGTTAAATGAAGGTGAATTCAGTTTCTTGACAGAGGAGTATTTCTCCTTTGGTTAAATTCTTTACTCACATTAAGTTATAGTGAAATTCTTGCTGTATAATAGAGATGTTATCTTTTTTATATTATGTTATGAGTTTTTGATTTCAATATTCATGTTTTGGTTTTGTTTTGTAATCATTATTATTGTATTTGGTAGGTAGAGTTTTGGAAGAGGAGCTTTGAGCTTTGTTTTTAGAGGAGAATTGGATTTTTGAGGACTTTTTGTGGCTATTAAAAGACTAGACAAGGATGATAAAGAATCATCAAAGGCTTTTGGTAGAGAATTGATGATTGCTGGCTCTCTACATAATCCAAATATTGGAAGTCTTCAACAAAAATTGCTTGCCATGAAATGAGATAGGTTTATAGCAGATGATTGTACGTTTTTTTATTGTCAAATGTTCATTGTTTAGTGTTGTTGTATGCTAGTAGAAAAGCCAATTTTGTGGCTCATTTTCTAGCAAAGTTTGCTTTGTGTAATTTTATAAAGAATCAGACTTGAATAGGGCATGTTCTGTCTGAAATTTAATATCATGTAATGGCTGACCAATCATCTATGTCTTTTGATTAATGAAATCATGTTTTCTCTTCAAAAGAAAAACCACAAATCAACCTGATGTGAATCTGATATGAACTTAATGTGTACTACCTTAACAGTTTTTTATAAAATTTGTCTTGATACTCTTTACAATTAATCTTATCTGATATTTTATATATAGAGAATTTTGAGATGTAGTCTATTATAAGAATTGAATAATTGTCTTTAAGTGAAATGTAATTTACAATCTATAAAACTGAAAATCCACCTAATGTGAACCAGATGTGAACTTATATCAACTGAACTAGTTTAAGTCAATTTTTAATAAAATTTGTCTTACTGTTTTTTACAATTTTAAATGACATTTTATAGAGAGAGAACTTTAAAATTTAGTGTAATACACAAATTGAATATTTTTTTTTGAGTGTACTGTATTTGACATTTCATAAAATAGAAAATCAACCTGATGTTAACTTGATGTGAACCTACATCAATTGAACTATCTTAATTCAATTTTTTTTTATAAAATTTGTCTTATTGCTATTTACAATTTTAACTGATATTTTATATAGATAAAATTTTAAGATGTAGTGTAATTTACAAATTAAATCTCTTTTAAGTGAAATATATTTGATAGTATATAAAACTAAAAATAAACCTGATGTGAACCTGATATGAACTTATATCAACTGAACTATCTTAATTCATTGTTTATAAAATTTATCTTACTGCTCTTTACAATCTTATTTGATATTTTATATAGAGAGAATTTTGAGATATAGTCTATTATAAGAATTGAATAATTGTTTTTAAATGAAATATAATTTATAGTTTATAAAACCGAAAATCAACTTGATGTTAACCTGATGTGAACCTATATCAGCTGAACTATCTTGATTCATTTTTTTATAAATTTCTTTTACTGCTCTTTACAATCTTAACTGACAATTTATATCGATAAAATTTTGAAATTTAGTGCAATATACATATTGAACATCTCTTTTAAGTAAAATGTATTTAATAGTGTATAAAACTAAAAATGAACTTGATGTGAACTTGATATGAACCTATATCAACTAAACTAACTTAATTCATTCTTTTATAAAATTTGTCTTGCTGTTTTTTACAATTTTACCTGATATTTTATATAGAGAGAATTTTGAGATATAGTCTATTATAAGAATTAAATAATTGTTTTAAGTGAAATGTAATTGATAATCTATAAAACTGAAAAGCAACTTGATGCGAACCATATGTGAACCTGAAATAATACCACGTACTGAACTTTTTTGTACCATTCTTATGAACATATCGAACCAAATTTAATTCAGAATAAATTTAAGTAAACTGAATGTAAATTCAACATAAACTCAATATAAACTTAACACAAGATCAATGTCAACCAAATGTAAATTCAAAGCAAATAGAAAAACAAATGCAAGAACCTAAAAAAAATAAAAAAATAAGTACAATGCTATGTAACAATATAAAGCAAACTTTTATTAAATGTGATAAAGTCATCTAGTATTATTTTCCAATTAATATTTTTTCAATAAAATGAATGCATAAAACATTCCTTTTTAAGAGATGACATGCCTACCTGGGTCTAGTTTATCAACTACAAGTCAAATATAAAGTGCAGAAACATGTGCTGCAATTTTCTTAATGATAAGATCACCACTTTCTAAACAATCACTATTAAGATTTTCTCTAGCCAACAATGTTAATATAGTACTGTTAACTTAATTTTGTGTAATGGAAACAAATTCTTCCAAGTTGATGACCAAATTCCACTATTCATTGGGTACAAAAATAACATCCCCAACTTTGTAGATGCATTCAATGGGTTGTTTCTTCTCCTCTTTTGTAGCATCACGAAAATTCATGAACCACTCAATTATAAAAACAAGACATGATGCCTCTGCACCATCTCGACTTGTGGTATCACATTAAATGGGAACAAGACCCAATTCTTAAATCCGTTCAATTTCTACCTTGCTCGATTTCTTTTTCTTGTAAAAAATTTAGATCTAAAAGGAACAAATTATATTAGTTTTACGGATCGCGAAATGGATACGATGTCGATTCATGTTCTTGTGGCTGAGGAAAAAAGTGGAGGTGAAGGTTGAAATGGTAGGCACTGAAGACCAACAGAGTCGCCGGAATTCTTCCTCCCCTCTTCAACGTTGCATCAAATTCTTAGTGCTGCGAGATCTGAAACGATGAAACACTACAGCTTGATTACACTCTTTGTAAGTCGGAGATCAAATCGTCATCATCTTGGAGATGTGTAGAGTATATTATATCAGTTTCATTCGGCCGTCGTTGTAGAGCCGGAGTTGATTTTCGAGAAGATGAGTCAGTAGGTTGTGGATGATGGCAACTTACAGTTAATAAGATATTGAAGGTTAAAAGTGTCATATTTAATTATTAAAACACCTAAACTTGGGTTATGAGGGATTTGCGTAAAAGTTTCTTTTATTTTGGGAGATTGTTGCTAATTATTTTTTTGTGAGGGAAAAGTAATAACAATGACCTTTTTTAGGGGATTTGTGTAAAAAACCCAACCTTCTTTGGCCAAATTGAGCTTCTATGGATTTTTTGTTTGAAAGCCCAAGTCAATATATTGAATTAAGATAAGAGAAAATTACACTATTTACTAAAAAAAATAAAAAAAATTACAAAATTACATGTTAACTTTTTTCATTTACAAAAATATTAATAATATTTATAAAAGTACAAAAAAACAAAAAATAATATCAAACATACGGTGTATACTGTGGGTATAATGTCAGTATACTAATAAACTAACATTATATTAACATTTTATCAACATTATACATAAATTATACCGACATTATACATACTAAGATTTTATTAATATTAAATGAAAATTTACCAAACTTTCTTCAAATCGTATACTAAAAATTAAATTAATAATATACCAAAATTATACCAACAGTATACCAAAAGTGTACACATCAAAATATACTGAAATTATATTATTACATCAACATTACACCACATCGCATACTAAATATTAACCTAACAATATACTAAAATTATACCAACAATATACAAATTCTCTATTTCATTACCAACTATAATGAAAAGTACATATAAAAAAAATATACATGTCATCAACTAGAAAATATATATAAAAATTTATAATCGATATACCGAAAATATACTGAAACTATACTAATAATAAACCAAATATTATTTTTAAATTATTTGATTTATAGTTTTAGTATTCCAAAATTATACCATAATTATACCGACATTATACAAATCGTACTTTTGTAATTAATTTTCATTTTTTGATACTTTTTTAATTAATTTTAAATCAGTCGTATTTTTGTAAATAAAAAAAGTTTACAGGTACTTTTGTAAATATTTTTAAAATTTTAGGTATTTTTGTCATCGCCTCTTAAGATAAAGCTGATTGATCAGCCAACACATAGCAAATAATGTCAGGAGGGATATTTTCTCTCCAAATAGGCCTAGTATGGTTCTCAGAAAATGATTTTTTAGCTAGCATATGAACAACCACATTTTGTCTCCTACCAACATGAATGAAACCAGTACAACTATTATTTTGATCTAGATCAATATAATCTTGAGCAATAAGACTAACACTTGGTGTTGTTAAAGCTGCCCACTAGGATTTTCGAGTCCGAATTGATCACGAAAGGAGTAAGATTAGCTTCAGTAGCCAGAACAATGCCATTTGTTATTGCAAAAGCTTCACCCACATCCATAGGGAGATTGCCTTCATATCTCCTGCATTCAGCAGCCAGAGGCTCTCCACGCCAGTCTCTGATGATCACACATGTAGTAAATATGTCTTTCGCGAAGCCAGCATCAACATTGACAGTATAAGTATCCTTTTTGGGAGGAACCCACCTATTATCAGCTGTACAATTATGGACATTGCCTTTTCTATTGTGACTGATGTTCTTTTCTTCATTAGCAAGTCTGAAATCTTCAGCATACGAGTAGGCCCATTGAACTAGCTGATCCTTAGGCTTAGACTCACCCACTACTGGAAAACAACCAATTAGTGACGGAATAATCCGTCGCTAATGGCCCAAATTTCGTCGCTACAACAGGTTTGCGACGGACGTCGTCCGTCGCAACAGAAATGGTCGCAAAAGAAATTTGCGACCATTTTTCAATTCCGTGGCAAAGTTAGCGACGGATTATCCGTCGTTAATTTTTGCCATCTCCGCCGCTAATTGTCAACCGGGTGAGACCGATTTTGAGACAAAATGGCGACGGATTGTAATACATTAGCGACGGATAATTCCGTCGCTATTTGTGCCATTTCTTAGACAGAAATGGCACAGTTAGCGACAGAATTATCCGTCGCTAATGTATTAAGTTAGCGACGGATTGTATTCTGTCGCTAACTGTGCCATTTCTGTCTAAAAAATGGCACAAATAGCGACGGAATTATCCGTCGCTATTTATTGTATTCCGTCGCCATTTTTTTTATATTTTGGCAGAATTTTGCCGTTTGCAGCCGATTTTTTCGTCTATTCCTGTCGTTTTTCACCTATTAAATACACTGACTATAATGTGTTCATAAATCATAATAATTGAAACAAACACTGAATATATATATATATATATAATATTAAAATATACATATAACATCTGAAAGAAAAAACGCACAATTTGTTCGGAAAGTCAACTAGGACAAGACTACAAATCTGTAGTGTCGTTTCCATCTGGTGGGGGAGGGGAGAACTGTGGCCGATACTCTGCAGGAAGAGTAGTCATCATCCTCGCGATCGCCTCACGGATAAGTTGGGCCATGCTATCCTGCTGCTCACGCCGCGTAGCCGCCAGCTGCTCCGCCAGCTGCTGTCTCTGCTCAACCTCCTGCAGACCCTCTTGAATGCCGGTCTGAACACGGCGATTGATCTCTTCGTCTGTCTGTTGTGATGTCCTGGAAGAGCTGCCTCGCTGCGTCCTGCTGCTTGGGCCTGCATATCTACTGCTCGCCGAACCCAGACCGTACATCCGGTGCTTCTTGTTGACGCCCTCAATGTCTAGAAACAGCTGGGTCTCGTTCACCTCCGCTGGACTCGCAGAGCTACCCTCTCCGGTCTGCGACTGTGTCGCGGCAGCGAGCCTCTAAGCGATGGCATCCTACAAAACAGTTACAAATCAAATATATCAATTTAGTTTTATACCAAATAAAAAAGTATATAAAAATTAGATAATCCTAATTTCTAATGAAATTTCAGCAGCATTTCCACTATAATATTAGCATCACCCATTTTTCAGGGAAGTCCTGCAAGTAAATTACAAATATATAACACAGCCACCAAATACTTTCAATCTAATTACACAAACGTTAAGTCCAAACAACCTATATAATTTAACATTTAAACCTAATATATTTAACAAGTATAATATTTTCAACACTTAAACCTATACATAACTTATAGATTTTCAATGTGATAAAAGACTTACGTTAATGTGGCAGTCGTGACTTTTCATTCCATGCATTTTCAAACCGACTGTAATTGACACATCTGGACAAGTTGGACGCGTAACCATCTGGAAACTTTATTAACTTAATCCACTCCAGTAAAGCCTTTTTTCCGTCCCTGTCCAAAGCATACATCGCCTTAGAAAATCTCCCAGTAACCGGATCTTTTGCTAACTCAGGCCGATCACATATGTCATTCAACTCTTCACTAGATTTTGCATGGTCTTTTGTTTTCCCGGGAACATTTAGTACAATATTGAAAATGTTATCAAATACGTTTTTCTCAATGTGCATGACATCGAGATTGTGACGAATGAGATTCGTTTTTCAATACTGCAAATCCCAGAAGATGCTTTTTTAATTCCAACCATAATCTGTCGACTTCGCCGCATTATTTGTCTCAGCCCCAATTTCATATGCCTTCATAAACCCCAAACGGTCCACCTCTGCCAACAATTCTTCTCCGGTTTTCGGCTGTCCGAATACTTTATTTACGCTTTTTTTCTTTTCGGAAATCAGTAGTATTATGACGGTACATGTGACCACGAGGCAAGAACTTTTTGTGGCAATCAAACCACGACTGTTTTCTACTCCCTTTAAGCGTGAAAGCATCCGTATTTTCCATGCAGTGTGGGCAAGCCAGTCTCCAAGATGTGCTCCAGCCAGATAACATAGAATAAGCGGGAAAATCACCAATCGTCCACATAAGTGCTGCTTTCATTTGGAAATTTTGTCGCCCGTGAACGTCGAATGTCTGGACTCCAAATTCTCACAGTTGGTTCAGCTCAGCTATCAACGGCTGCATGAAAATATCCATTTGGTGTTTAGAATTTCGAGGCCGAGGGACAATAACAGTTAAAAACATGAACTCATCTTTTATACACAACCCTGGGGGAGATTGTAGGGTGTCAAAATTACTGGCCATGATGAATAATTCTGCCCGAAGGCCCCAAATGGCTGAAACCCATCAGTACACAGGCCTAGTCCGATATTTCGAACTTCTTTTGCAAACTCTGTATGCAATTCACTGAAATGTTTCCATGCCAGGGAGTCTGACGGGTGACACATCTTTCCATCAACAATTTCGTGTTCTGCGTGCCACGTCATATGCTTGGTGGTGGCATTAAAAGCGTACAATCTCTGCAGTCTCGGAGTTATAGGAAAATAATAACAATACTTACTTGTTGCAGAGCAGAACCGTAACAGATAAAAAGAAAATATAAGGAATGTCGGACCGCTGCAACCAACTGACGACTATCAAACTTGTGACTGAATTAGTTTCAAAAACATTAATTTTCTGAAAAAATAAAATTGGCAGCACTTCCCCTGAAAAATGAGCATCACCCATTTTCCAGGGAAGTCCTGCAAGCAAATTACAATTTACAAACCAAAATACAATCTACTTATAACGAAATTAATTAACTGTAATACCCCAAAATATTTTAAGATAATTAAATCGTGCCACGTGTTGTAGATTCCGATAAATTAAATTAAGGAGAATTTAATTTAATTATATCGGGAATTTAAAATGAATTTTAATAAGTCAATTAGCGGGATTTGAGGATTTGACTTCGGAAATTAATATAAAATAAATTAGAAATCCCGTAACGATTATTATTCCTCCAAAGTCCGCAAAATAATTTATAGTATTTATCATAAAATTCTCGAGTCAATCGGAGATTGTTTAAAATTTGGACGCGGATATGTTTTGGACTAAATTGAAACTTTTGAAAAGTTTTAAGGACCAAAGTGTACTTTAGCCATTATATATATATATATATATATATATATATATATATATATATATATATATATATATATATATATATATATATATATATATATATATATATAAACAACTTCATCAGTAAGATGAAGGAATCAACCAGACGTTCTATTCCTTTCTTTCATTTCTCACGACAAAAGTTTACGGTTTGTCGCTCGGTTTTCGTTTCTCGTCCGTTTCCGACGTTCTATAACTCGAAACGATCGTATTTCAGTGGCGTCTCACGGTAAGCTTGACGTTTTAACTTTTGGTTGGATAAATTTCATTATATATCGAGTTAAATTTTTAGGCCACGAAACGATTTTTTTGTTTTATCGATAATAGGATTGAATTTGGATGTTAATATGTTAGATTAAGCGTTTTGGATGCGTTTGGAGCGTTTTTACGTTTGGAAGCACGTCGGAATGGACCCCGGGCTAAGCCCGTGGCTGTGCGTCGCACAGCCGAGCTGTGCGTGTGCATAGTCTGTGGACTGTGCGATCGCACAGTGACACTGTGCGGACGCACAGTCCCTTGTGTAGCCGCACAGGCAGACGCGTGTACGCACATTGTTTTCTCTGATCGACCCGTCATGAGAAAAATTCGTCGTACGCGCATACAGAGATATGAAATCAATTAGTATTCGACTAGTTATCGATTAATATGAGACGTTAACCCAATGAGGTTAATAGAGAATTTATTTAAGAATGATATTCGATCCGTAAACGAATTAGATATTGTTTACCGGAGTATACGCGTGAGAAGCACGACGGTTAATTAGTATAATGTGTCGTGTCTCGAGTCTAGAGTCAATCTTAGAATAGGATTTTAATGTAAGTCAAATGTTTTAAATTGTTTTAGATCCGGCAAGGCAAGAAGCAGCTGGACCAGGAGCTCGGGAAGCTTGACGTTTTTAAGCCCCGAAGTATTTTTGGATAAGCGTTTTCTGTGAGTTTATACAAGTTTACTTTTAAAGTATTTACGCAAGCAATTATTTTATATTGCTTTATGTTTGATTTGCATGTTTGTAGTGCGAAATCTTTATATGAATTGCATATGCGCTTGAATTGAAACCAGTATTGATCCGATGGAACGTGCTACCTATTGAGCGGCAATAGGACTGCGTGATCACCAATTTTGATTTGATACAGCTGTGAATACGATTAAGAACACGAATTTCGAAGTTGGATACACGAATGTGATACAAGAGTGAACTCGGTTACAGTGTAACCTGAGCCCCGTATCTAGTAGGTTGGACCCACCATTGGAATTAAGAGATTCGTCGCGACTGACGTGGTTGAGGGTGAATACTCCCGGGTCGGACTATCGGATATGGTATCCTCTGAGTTCATACGTTTAGCATGTTCGAGGATTAGGGTTTCAATCGGATCTTGTACTTGGCTGCATATGATTGAATACTGTTTTATGTTTTATTTGAATACTTATTAGTAAACATATGAACTCACTCAGTATATTCCCATATACTGACCCCTCACAGATTTTCTTTCAGGTAAAAGACGCTTTTGAAGCAACAGACTTCTATTCTACTTCCAGAAGTCTGTATTTTTGAAGTATGTAAAGAAACAATACTTTACTTCTAGAGCTGCAGTAGATAGGAATTTATGCCTTTGTTATATCAAAGGTTGTCTGTAATTAGTACTTTGATGCTTTCAAACTTATGTTTGTATATATGATGCTTGTTGCCTTTTATCGTTTAGCTTACCAGAAGATGATAAGTATTCCTGGCATGTTCCTTGTATGACACGTGTATGAGTATGTCATGCATGGCGAATGATATATTTTACGTTTTGAGGCTTGCCATGGATTACTGGAGCAACCACTCCCATTCCCTAGCGCCGGTCTCGGCCAATGAGATTGGGTCGTGACAATGTTGGTATTAGAGCATGGTCCAGTTACCATTGCTTATGTCAAAAGAGTGATTGATTATCTAGGAACTCTACTGCAGCAAATAGGACTCGAGTCTTGTTTTTGTTACGTAATCATTTGATTATCAAACTTCCAGCTTTCCCTCTAGGATGTGAGTTTATCATACGTGTGTGTTCGCATGTGATGAGATGCGCGTTTAATACGATATACGTTTGCAATGATATGCGTATATGCGGCTAAGTAACGCTGTTTGTCTTGGTCAGGATGTCTGACCGACGACAAGAAGAAGAGCGAGCTGCCGCTGCAGCACGAAATGTTATAGAAGGGGCACATGACGTACACCCAGAAGCTCAAGATGATTCTTCTGTTCACGGAGGAGGTGATGGCCAAGAGGCCCAGGCGCAGGCACCTGGAGTGCAGGCGCAAGCCCAGCAACCTAATGTTGTGGGTTTTAACCTGAATCAGTTCCTTACGGAAATTGCGGCTATACAAGCTAACCAGGCTGAGGTGAAAAATATGCATCGTGAACAAATACAGCAGCAACAGCTACGCAATGTTTCTTTCATTGATCGAGACACCGTCTTGGCTTACATGCGCCTTAAGCCAACTAAGTTTGACGGCTCTGACGATGCTCTAGATTTCCTCGAAAAAGTAGAACGTAACGCTTGACGCCTGCAAGCTAACGAGAGACAGACCATCATTATGGTGGAAATGTCCATGAGAGGACCCGCGAAGACTGGTTTCAGCAGCACATTCAGCTAACCATGGACACTATGACTTGGGCTGAATTCGTGAATGGTTTTAGAAATTTTTTCTTACCGTATGCGGTGACGGAAAGTTATCGTAATCAGTGGTTGACCTTGACAATCGGTCTGTGCAAGAGTTTGTGACTGAATTCACCAGAGTGAGCAGATTTGCACTCGATCTGACGGCAGACCCAGTCAGAGTGAACTCGAGGTTTGTAGAAGGTTTAAGAGCCGAGTTTGTGAGTTTGACATCTGATATAAGTAAACCTTTAGTGCAACTGATCGATAGCGCCAGACAGATGGAGGTTTATCTGATCCGGTTTGGGAGAATTCCTGATCCTTCCAATGTTGCACCTGTGAGAAGTAATACATTTCGTAGCGTACAGAGCGCGCCTAGCCAGTCATATGTTGGGAATTATTCTCGATTCACACCACGTCAGCGAGAACACAAGAGGCCTCAACGTGGAACACAGGTTAGTGCCTCAGGCACAGGATTTGGTGCCAGATCAATGAGTGATATGGGAGGCGGAGTTCCTATATCTCTAAATTGCAATAAGAGGCATTATGGAGTGTGCTGCAGCGTCACTGGAGCATGCTTCAACTGTGGCCAGCAGGGTCACTTTGCTAGAGATTGTCCGAGGCAGATGCCTTAGGGCTCGATGACGACTATGATGCAGCCTTCTTATCAGCAGCAAAGGACTGCGCATCAGGCAGCGTCAGGGTACGATCAGACTGGAAGTACCTTTACTGGCCAGAGAGGACGTGGTTATGCAAATCGAGGGGAAAGAAATGGCGGAGGTCGTGGTACTGGTCAAACTTCGCAGGCTGGCGGGAGTCAGGCCAGGGTCTTTGCATTAAATCCTAAGGACGCTCAGGCTTCCAATGATGTGGTGCAAGGTACCTTTTCTATCGTTTCTCAAGACGCATTAATCTTATTTGATCCGGGCGCTACACATTCATTTGTTTCACCCAGCTTTGCTAGTAAGTTAGGAGTGCAACCAGCGTATCTTAGGAACCCTTTGTCCGTAGCTACCCCAGTCGGCGAGAGTGTGGAAGTTAATATCATTTATCCGTCTTGTCCTGTGAAAGTTCAAGGACGAGATTTGTTAGTTGACTTGATTCTACTCGAAGTATTAGCTTTTGACGTCATATTAGGAATGGATTGGCTAGCGCAGCACTATGCCAACATGGATTGTCGGAAGAAGACGGTAACGTTTAACACGCCTGGAATTGAAGCTGTTTCAATCCAGGGCGATAAGACAGAATCTTCTACGAGTATTATTTTGGCTATTAAAGCTAATCGCATGTTAAAAAGAGGATGTCGAGGATTCTTAGCCGTAGTACGAGACACGGAGAAGAAGAGTGCAAACATAAGCAATGTACCAGTTGTATCGGAATATCCAGATGTTTTTCCAGAAGAATTACCTGGATTACCCCCAGATCGCGAGATTGAATTTTGTATCGAATTAGATCCTGGCATGAAGCTGATATCGATACCTCCTTATCGAATGGCGCCAGCAGAACTCAAGGAACTAAAGGATCAACTAGAGGAGTTTTTTTTATCGTGGTTTCATCAGACCGAGTGTATCCCCGTGGTGCACCAGTACTATTCGTGAAAAAGAAGGATGGATCGCTTCGACTATGTATCGACTATCGACAGTTGAACAAGGTTACAATCAAGAACAAGTATCTGTTACCTAGAATCGACGATTTGTTCGATCAGTTACAAGGAGCGAAGTACTTTTCCAAGATCGACCTGAGATCAGGCTATCATCAGCTAAAGATTTGCGATGATGACATTCAGAAGACTGCTTTTCGAACTCGATACGGACATTATGAATTCCTCGTTATGTCATTCGGATTGGCGAATGCGCCAGCAGCTTTCATGGATCTGATGAATAGAATATTTAACCGTACTTAGATCAATTTGTGATCGCATTTATCGATGACATTTTTATCTATTCACGCACAGAAGAAGAACATGTACAACATCTGCGGATAGTACTACAGACGCTACGAGAGCATCAGCTTTACGCAAAATTCTCGAAATGTGAATTTTGGCTAACAGAAGTGGCTTTCTTGGGTATGTGCTATCACAAAGCGGCGTTAAGGTTGACCCAAAGAAGATTGAAGCCGTGATAGAATGGAAACGACCTAAATCAGTTACGGAAGTTCAAAGTTTCCTCGGCTTAGCGGGATATTATAGACGATTTGTACAAGACTTCTCGAAGATCGCTGTAGCTTTTACAAAGCTGACGCGGAAGAATGCCAAATTCAACTGGACAGACCAGTGCGAGCTCAGTTTTCTGAAATTAAAAGAGTGTCTGACGACAACACCAGTCTTAACGCTACCAGAAGGAACTGAAAAATTCACAGTTTACTGTGATGCATCAAGAGTTGGATTAGGATGTGTCCTAATGCAACATGGGCGAGTAATCGCGTACGCCTCGTGACAACTTAAGAAGCACGAAACGAACTATCCGACACACGATCTGGAACTTGCAGCGGTGATTTTTGCGCTGAAGATTTGGAGACATTATTTATATGGCGCCACATGCGAGATCTTTACGGATCACAAGAGTTTAAAGTATATTTTTGACCATCGAGAGTTGAACCTCAGACAGCGAAGGTGGATGGAGTTACTAAAAGACTACGACTGCACAATACAATACCATCCAGGCAAAGCTAACACGGTGGCAGATGCGTTAAGCAGGAAATCAGCAGGAAGTCTCGCGCATATTACAACGGTATGGCGAAAACCGTTAGTCAGAGAAATTCACACGATGTTTAGCCAGGGAGTAGAGTTCGAGATTTCATCTCTTGAAAACTTAATGGCTCAGCTAACTATACGATCGACGTTGATTGATCAAATTAAATAATTGCAAGCGGACGACCCTCAATTAAAACATTTAATTCAGGAAGTTCAACAAGGAAAGAGCCAAGATTTCAGTATCGTTAACGGAATACTGAAATATGGCAATAGAATGTGCGTTCCAGACGTGGAAGATTTGAGACAGAATATCACGGAAGAGACTCATGGAACGATGTATAGCATTCATCCTGGTTCTACAAAGATGTACCATGACATCAAGGCAACGTATTGGTGGAGTGGAATGAAAAACGATATTGCGGAATTTGTGGCTAAATGCCCGACTTGTCAGCAAGTCAAGTTGGAAATCAACGACCATACGGATTTCTTCAACCATTACCCATCCTAGAGTGGAAGTGGGAACAAATCATGATGGACTTTATAGTCGGACTACCCAAGACGCAGAAAGGTTTTAATTCCATTTGGGTAATCGTGGATCGCTTGACAAAATCAGCGCATTGCATACCTGCCAAGACGACGTATTCAGCAGAAAAGTTAGATCAAGAATACATCAACAAGATCGTGAGCCTACACAGTTCCCGTATCAATCGTTTCAGACAGAGGTTCCGTATTTACCTCTCACTTCTGGAAGAGATTACAAGAAGCATTATGAACACGATTAAACTTCAGCACTGCGTTTCATCCTCAGACAAACGGCCAGTCTGAGCGAACGATTCAAACATTAGAAGATATGCTTCGGCTATGTGTACTAGACTTCGGAGGTAGTTGGGATACCTATCTACCTTTAGATGAATTCTCATACAACCACAGCTATCGCTCGAGCATCGAGATGGCTCCCTATGAAGCATTATACGGGCGAAAGTGTCGATCCCTTATTTGTTGGGATGAAGTTGGTGAGCGGAAGTTGACTAGAGCAGAGATCATCCAGATTACGTCCGAAAAAGTACCGTTGATAAAGCAACGTTTGACTACTTCTTCCAATCGACAGAAGAGTTACGCGGACCCTAAGAGGAAAGATATCGAGTTTCAAATCGGGGATTACGTCTTCCTTAAAGTATCACCGATGAAAGGAGTTATTCGCTTCGAAAAGAAAGGCAAGTTGGCTCCGAGGTATGTCGGACCATACCAGATCATAGAAAGCATAGGCTCAGTTGCCTATAAGCTGGACTTGCCACCGGAGATGTCACAAGTTCATCGTGTCTTCCATATTTCCATGCTTCGGAAATATGTACCAGACCCCTCTCGAATAATTCAACCGCAAGTGGTGGATGTGAGCGAGGAGCTAACATATGAGGAACAACCAGTACAGATTGTCGACACGCATATACGACAATTACGGACAAAGAGAATTCCGATGGTGAAAGTCCTATGGAGGAGTCAGTCCGTAGAAGAGTGCACGTGAGAGACAGAGGAAGATATGAGACAGAAGTACCCATACATTTTCACTCAAGGTACGTGGCTAAGGTTTTAAATTCGAGGACGAATTTATATTAAGGGGAGGTGAATGTAATACCCAAAAATATTTTGAGATAACTAAGTCGTGCCACGTGTCGTAGATTCCGATAAATTAAATTAAGGAGAATTGAATTTAATTATATCGGGAATTTAAAATGAATTTTAATAAGTCAATTAGCGGAATTTGAGGATCTGACTTCGGAAATTAATATAAAATAAATTATAAATCCTGTAACGATAATTATTTCGCCAAAGTCCGCAAAATAATTTATAGTATTTATGGTAAAAGTCTCGAGTCAATCGGAGACTGTTTAAAATTTGGACGCGGATAGGTTTTGGACTAAATTAAAACTTTTGAAAAGTTTCAAGGACCAAAGTGTACTTTAGCCATTATATATATATAAACTACTTCATCAGTAAGATGAAGGAAGAAACCAGATGCTCTATTCCTTTCTTTCATTTCTCATGACGAAAGTTTACGGTTCGTCGCTCGGTTTTCGTTTCTCGTCCGTTTTTTACGTTCTATAACTCGAAACGATCGTATTTCAGTGGCATATCACAGTAAGCTTGACATTTTAACGTTTGGTTGGATGAATTTAATTATATATCGAGTTAAACTTTTAGGCCACGAAACGATTTTATCGTTTTATCGATTATAGGATTGAATTTGGATGTTTAGATGTTAGATTAAGCGTTTTGGATGCGTTTGGAGCGTTTTTACGCTTGGAAGCACGTCAAAATCGACCCCTGGGCTAAGCCCCTGGCTGTGCGTCGCACAGTCGAGCTGTGTGTGTGCAAAGCTAGACTGTGCGAATGCAAAGTCTGCCAGGACTGTGCGGATGCACAGGCAGACGCGCGTACGCACAGTGTTTTCGCCGATCGACCCGTCTTGAGAAAAATTTGTCGTACGCGCATACCGAGATTTGAAATCGATTTGTATTCGAATAATTAGCAATTAATTTGAGACGTTAACCCAATGAGGTTAAAAGAGAATTTATTTAAGAATGATATTCGATCCGTAAACGAATTAGATATCGTTTATCAGAGTATATGCGTGAGAAGCACGATGGTTAATTAGTATTATGTGTTGTGTCTCGAGTCTAGAGTCAATCTTATAATAGGATTCTAATGTAAGTCAAATGTTTTAAATTGTTTTAGATCCTGTAAGGCAAGAAGCAGCTGGACCCGGAGCTCGGGAAACTTGACGTTTTTAAGCCCCGAAGTATTTTTGGATAAGCGTTTTCTATGAATTTATACAAGTTTACTTTTAAAGTATTTACGCAAGCAATTATTTTATATTGCTTTATGTTTGATTTGCATGTTTGTAGTGCGAAATCTATATATGAATTGCATATACGCTTGAATTGAAACCAGTATTGATCCGATGGAACGTGCTACCTATTAAGCGGCAATAGGACTCCGTGATCACCAGTTTTGATTTGATACAGCTGTGAATACGATTAAGACCACGAATTTCAAAGTTGGATAAACGAATGCGATACGAGAGTGAACTCGGTTACAGTGTAACATGAGCCCCATATCTAGTAGGTTGGACCTACGAGTGGGTTGGACCCACCATTAGAATTAAGAGATTTGTCGCGACTGACGTGGTTGAGGGTGAATACTCTCGAGTCCGACTATTGGATAAGGTATCCTCTGAGTTCATACGTTTAGCCTGTTCGAGGATTAGGGTTTCAATCGGATCTTGTACTTGGCTGCATATGATTGAGTACTATTTTACGTTTTATTTGAATACTTATTAGTAAACATATGAACTCACTCAGTATATTCCCATATACTGACCCCTCACAGATTTCCTTTCAGGTAAAAGACGCTTTTAAAGCAACGGACTTCTATTCTACTTCCAAAAGTCTGTATTTTTGAAGTATGTAAAGAAACAATACTTTACTTCTAAAGCTGCAGTAGATAGGAGTTTGTGCCTTTGCTATATCAAAGGTTGTCTGTAATTAGTAGTTTAATGCTTTCAAACTTATGTTTGAATATATGATGCTTGCTGCGTTTTATCGTTTAGCAAGCCAGAAGATGATAAATATTCCTGGCATGTTCCTTGTATGACACGTGTATGAGTATGTCATGCATAGCGAATGATATTTGTAAAAAATTATTTTATGTTTTGAGGCTTGCTACGGGTTTCGGAGCAAACACTCCCATTCCCTAGCACCGGTCTCAGCCCATGAGATTAGGTCGTGACATTAACCAAATAAACACTAATATAAGTACTTTAAGCAACTAATTAACTAATTAGCAAAATAAAAAGTTAACCTAAACTAAGCAAACTATCATAATTAAACAACTAATTAATTCAAAGTAATAATTTAACCAAATTGAACAATTAATTAACCTAAGAAAATAAAAATTCAAATTAATAAATTTAATAACTAATTAACCTAAAATAAAAAATTATTTAATTAACTAATTAAATGAATAACAGAATAAAAAGCTAACCTAAACTAAGCAAATTATCTCAACTAAACAATTAATTAACCTAAAGTAATAATTTAACCTAATTAAACAATTAATTAACCTAAGAAAATAAAAATCAAATTAAATAATTTAATAACAAATTAAGCTAAAATAACCTAATTAAATAATTAACTAACCTATTATACAATTTATTAACTATTTATACAATTAATTAAATAATAAATTTATTAACAATTTTACCAAAAATAACAAAATAATATATTTATAAATCAATTTAACCAAATAAAAATTAATATAACTACAAACTAATTAAATTTATCTAAATGTAATAATAAATCTGTATTATAAACTAATTAATCTAAATATACTAATAATTAAATTAATATGTAATTTTACTAGTTAAAAAATAATATATCCAATTAAAACTATTTAACCTAATTCAAATATATTAAAAAAAAACAGAAAATTTAACCAAATTAAATAATCTATTCCTATTTTAATTTAGTTAACTTTAGAAAATTAAACCTAATTAAATAATCTAATCAAATTAAATAAATAAATTAAATCATTAACCTAATTCAACCGAAGCAGCCGGAGGATGAGAATTTCGGTTGGAGGAGAAGACAAAGGCGGCGGCGGTGGCACTGAAATTTTGGAATGACAATTAACAAATTAAAAATCAAATAAAAGATAAATTAAATAACAAAATAGGTTAAAAACTTACCTAATGATGATAGGAGCAAGCACCAGTGGAGAAACGGCGGAAAAACAGAGTTCGGCGATGGATAATGGCGGTGGGCGATGGAGAAGAGAAGGCAGCGGCGGCGGTTTTGTTTTTACAGAAATGGCGTGCAGAAGGAAAGGAGAAGGCTGTTGCTGAAACACCCTTTGATTTTAGCGACGGATAGCTACATCCGTCGCTAAAGTCAGGTATTGAAACGCACCGTTTCATTAAAGACAGTAGCGACGAATTGTTAAATTCTGTCGCTAATGTAGCGACCGAATTTAGCAATCTGTCGCTACTGTCTTTAATGAAACGGTGTGTTTCAATACCCTATTAAGTTAGCGACAGATGGCTACAATCCGTCGCTAAAATCACCCAAAAAAGAGGCGTATAGAGTTCCCTCCGAAATCCTCCAAAATTAACGACAAGTTAGAGACGGAATGTCCGTCGCTAACGTTTTTGGCGACAGATTTTCAGTATGTCGGCAATTACGTCGCTAATAAGGCTGATTAGCGACGAACTTAGCATCCGTCGCTAAAGTCCGTCGCTAATCAACTGTTTTCTAGTAGTGACCCCCGAAGAGAGTAGCATTCCTTCCATGCCATAGTAACCAAAGAATGATCCCAAAAACAACAAACTCATCCCTACTTAAGCTATTGTGAACATGCATTAAGAAGTCTTGAAGACTCCATCTCCTATCAGGTCTCAAACAGAAAGAAGCAGGCCAAGAATTCCAAACATGTCTAGCGGTTTTACAAAACCAAAGAACATGCATACCAGACTCCACATCAGAAGAACAAATGGGGCAAGACACATCAACACTCATACCTCTATTCTGAAGGTTTAATCTCATTAGGATCCAATTATGGAAGCATTTTTAAAGGAAAATTTTCACCTTTGAGGAACAGGAGTCTTCCAGAAGGCCTTCCACCATCACATAGCACTTGAAGGGTCAGAGCCTGAGGCAGGATTCTTAATCTCCATAGCTAAGTGATAGCCACTTCTCACAGTAAACTTACCCCTTTGGTCATATTGCCATCTCCACACATCCTTCTGGTTAGACCTGACTAAAGGAATACTCAAAATGCTAGCTGCTTCAGAAGGTGAAAATGAGGCGTGAATCAGCTCTGCATTCCAACCACCTGTCATAGACATGGTAGTATTTACAGTGGCATTAGGGCCAAGAACAGGCAAACTCTGAATTCTGAAAGATTTTTCTAATGGAATCCACTTGTTTGCATAGATACTAACCCTTTCTCCAGAACCTATTCTCCATCTTAGACCCTCGATAAGCAGCTCCCTACCCCAAACAATACTTTTCCAAGTATAGGAGGCAGCCCTAGGACAATTAGCTGCCAATAAAGAAGTATGCGAGAAATACCTACATTTGAACATCTTAGCAACAAGGCTATCCAGATTTGACAAAATTCTCCAATCCTGTTTGGCTAACAGACTTCTGTTAAAACATTCTAAGTCCCTGAACCCCAAACCTCCCTGTCATTTAGAGAAGCAAAGCATTTTCCATTTAGCCTAGTGAATTGTTTTAACAGTATCACTACTCCCCCACCAAAATCTGTTACACAATTTTTCAATGGCATCTATGAGTCTATGGATTTTTATTAAAAGTATTTATACTCGTTTGAAAGTTAAAAGTAGTATTCATAATTGGTTTTGAAACTCTGAGTATAATTAGAAATCCAAAAACATATTCTGAATTTAACGCTAGTTTATGTCATAATTTGTGTTCGATGTTGGTGTTTGACAAATGTTTGCTTGAGATTACTTGATTGAGTTTAAAAGGCATCTAGAATTATGTGTCGTTCCTAATTCATAGTTTATATTCGAGAGATTCTTAGGTAGATTCAGTTTACCACGTCATTCGTGGACTAGCCTATCATATTATGACAAGTCATTAAAATAGTGGCACTATCATAAATTTATTTATTACTTATTTACACTTTTAAATAGTAATATTACGATAGTGCTATTATTTTAATGACGTGTCATAATGTGATAGGTTTAGTCCACGGATGAAGTGATGAACTGAGTCTATCTAAGAATTTCTCTTCATATTCTAGTAAATTTTGGGCTTAATCACCAAAAATCCCCCACCTTTTAGCCCATTCTCAGTTGCACCCTAACGTTGCTATTTTGTCAGCTGCACCCAAATCCGCACCTTTGGGTTTCAATTCCACCATCAAAATCAAATTGGACTCTTTTCACTCGGCAAAAATTTATAAAAACCCTTGTAAAGTACTCGTTTAAACTCTTATCCATACAAAAAGTTAAAAATAGATGACTTATTTTAACTTTTTCTAAATGGAGAAGAGATAAATTTAGTACTTGAGGGTGGAATTGAAATTCAAAGGTGCGAATTTGGGTGCAGTTGACAAAATTGCAACGTCGGGATGCATTTGAAAATGGGTTAAAAGGTGGGATTTTTTTTGGTGATTAAGCCTAAATTTTTTGTCTCTATACACGTCAACATCTAGTGTTGTTGAGTCAGACCGCAATTAACGGAGCTTACATTGGAGCTTATGTTTTTAATTGAGACATTTCTTATTATTTTGAGAGTTGTAATATTACATTCAATTAATAAATAATTGCATATTATTTTTATATTGCAAATTATAGGCTAATAATCACCCACGGCCCCTGACTTTAGGAGTACCTTACGACAAACCCCCTGATATAAAAAAACGATCAGTAAACTCCCTGATCTTTGTGTCGGCGTTCGCTAAACCCCTTTTGGACAAAAAATACTCCTGGCGCCGTCTTTTTTGGTCAACTGACTTTAAAAAAAAAAATCTGACGACGCCACGTGTCAGTTGACATGTCACAAAATATCCTAAAATTTCCAAACACCCAAAATACCCCTAAAATACCTAACCCAACTCAACCCAATCAATAAAATCTAACCCAATAAAATCTAACCAAACCCAACTCAACCCACTATTCTACGGCCACCACCATCCGCCACCACTATGGCCGGAAATTTTTTCCGGCCACCGTGGCTGTTCTTCGTGGAAGAACAGACGGATCTGTTCTTCGATGAAGAACAGAGTCTGGGTCTGTTCTTCGATGAAGAACATAGTCTGGGTCTGTTCTTCTATGAAGAACAAATCTGTCTGTTCTTCAACGAAGAACAGACCCGTTTGGGTCTGTTCTTCTTTGAAATACAGCCATGGTGGCTGTTGAAGAACAGTCATGGTGGCTGTTCTTCAATGAAAAACAGCCACGGTGGCCGAAAAAAAATTGCCGGATAAATTGAAGATGACCGGAAAATTTTTCGGCGGTAGTTGGGGTGGCGGTGATGGTTGGATGGTTGGGTTGGTTATTGTGGTTAACCAAATGATTATTGGATTGATTTATATTTTTTTGTCTTTTTCTAAATTAAATTAGGGGTATTTTGGGTGTTTGAAATTTTTAAGGTATTTTGCTGACGTGGCGCTGTCAGTTTTTTTTTCTTCAGTTGACTGAAAAAGAAGGCGCCAGGGGTATTTTTGTCATATTTGGGGTTTAGGGGGTTTAGCGAGCGCCGTCACAAAGATCAGGGGGTTTACTGATCGTTTTTTTAGATCAGGGGGTTTGTCGTAAGGTACCCCTAAAGTCAAGGGCCATGGGTGATTATTAGCCCAAATTATATATTTCATTTAATTATCGTTTTCGAACTATTTTGGGGATTGACACAGATTAGTCGGAACGTGTTACCTATTGCGCATCAATAGGACCACGCACACCGTAATGATTTGAGCTCAGATTTGTGATTGGATCGATATTCTCTTGAAATTATTTATATATATTAAGGTTTGAGTGTTATCGGAGGGTTACCGACATTCTCTCGATTCACGGTTATTGGATTACATGTGATACAATATAGGTTAAGTGAAGGTCGGGAAATTCCTGGTCAAGCCACATTCTCTCGGGACACAACCTGGTTTGACGGATCCTGGTCAAGTTACATTATCTTATAGCGCGACCATGGATAATGATGCAATTACATCAATATGGTTAGAATTGACACGATTGAGGATTGAAGTTCCAATATTATCTGTGATGGTGAAAAATGATTATTTAAAGGCTTAATTACTCAAAACTCCCCATTTTTATCCCCTTTTATAGATATAATCTGACGTAGGAATTTCTCCAATTTTACCCTAATTTGCCCTTTTATGTTTCAATTGTACCCCAAAGCATTAAATTGACCTCTTTAAATAATTTTTATTTTTTATATTATTAATAATATTAGGGTGTAATTGAAATATAGGCTAAAAATGAAAAATTATTCTAAACTTTTTTTAAGTGAAAAAAGATCAATTTAATACTTTTGAGTACAATTGAAACATAAAAGAGCAAATAGGGTAAAATTGGAGAAATTCTTACGTCAGGATATAAAGGGGGGGGGGGGTGATTAGGCCTTATTTAAAAATGTTTTAAATTATAACCTTATTAATTTATTGTAATCTATATTCGCTCAATTTCTACTGATCCCGTTGTATTTTTCTCTTTTCAGGTTTTATCGTTTAGAGTTGTGAAGCGTATTTTCTAAGTCATTCTTTCTCAGAAGTTCTTTAATTAAAAGAGCATGTAAAATAAAATATTTTCACAACTATTATTTTTTATATGAGGTAAGTTTAGACATGTTTTTTTTTGCCTAATGCCTTTAAAAAATCCCGATCTTATAGCCCCTTTTCGATCCTATTCTCACGTTGAAAAAAAACTTATCAGTTTTACCCTATTTTGCATTTTATCGTTTCAATTGTACCTTAATTTTTTAATTTTTGTCAATTTTTTTTTTAATAAATGAAGATGAAATTAAATTCATTTCCATTCAAAAAAGTACAAATAAATTCTTTATTTTTAAAAACTAACTAAAAACCATAATCAAATTAAACTAATTTAAATTTTTAATTAATTTAACTAAATCTAAATAAATTTAACTAAATCTAAATAAATTTAACTAAATTTAAATAAATTTTAAACATTGTATAATTAATATATACTACACATGGAGAACGTTTTTGAATTTTTCAAATGAAAAAGACATTAATTTAAAATTTCAGGGTACAATTGAAATGATAAAATACGAAATATGATAAAATTGACAAATTTTCAACATCATGTTAGGACTGAAAAGAGGTCGGAGTTTTTTAAGGTATTAGGCTTTTTTTTTTTTACTTATTAGCAAGTAGTAACTCAATTTAAACTTTTAAACATGCACATCTACTGTTTTTATATGAGGTAAGTTTTCCATATATTTTCAATTTCAATTACGATATTAACATACATTTTATGTTCATGCAACTTGTAACTTTTACACGTCTGACATATTATTTTCTATTTTACATTGACTTTCCTTAATGCAAGCATCAACCAAATTCATCTATAATGGAATAATGGTGACCAAGTAGATACTACACTATGCATGCTGAATTTTGTATAAGGTTCAGTCGGAAGTACAAGCTACTTGGCGCAGAAAATAAATGACACTACTTAGTAAAATTGTGGAGCGTCACAAGATTATCCAAGTATACAATATGATTGTCCTGATAAGCGTTATGAGCTCTATTTCACAAAGATTACTTACTTGTATGAAGCATTATGTTCAGAAAACAAAGTGATTCATTACATTTTCAACATGACCAATGGGGCAATGTTTGTTTTAGAAAGCTTAAGACCACCATGGTGCATCTCCAGTTCTGAAATCTGTTTCGACCCAGGGGACGAAGATGACCTTCCCGTCGTCTACATCAGCATGCGCCAAAGCGAGTGACTGCCACGAAAATATAATTAGCTTTTTTTTCCAACAAGCAAAATACTAGTACAATAAGCATTTCAGACAATACAAAAGAAGAGGAAATGCAATGTTGGTACCAGAGGAGCAGGTCCTCTAACAACTCTTCCTTGGTCATTGTATTGGGATCCATGACAGGGGCAGATGAACTTTTTTTCGGCAACATTCCAAGGTACCACGCACCCGAGATGCGTGCACACTGCGTTGATTCCGTATGTCGCCAGAGTTCTATCTTTCTCCACCACTAGGTAAGTCGGATCACCCTGAAGACCGAAAATTAGCTTAAATGATGAGACTCGGCAATACATATTTCAACAAAATTTCAATTAATGTCAGCAATAAATCCTTGAGCACCATATAATATACAATTCATATTGCATCTATGAAGCATGATGATATTCAAATTTATGTTAAATGTCATGAAATAAGAGGTTGAGTTTTGGATATTCTTGCATGAAAATTACCAGTTGGAGAAGGCATAAGGCTGACTATATATATAACATGGAAATTAGGATGAAAGAAGATATGAGTACCTTTAATCCTTGAGTAAGAGTACGGTCTCCAGGGCCATGATTCTTGAGCCATTGTTCTACGGTTATATCATTTCCAAGTGCATCTTTGGCAGGAGTTCCACCTCCACTACCTCCAGAACTGTTCGACATAAACATAACTAGTCGGAACCACAATTTGAATTCCAATGAAATTTAACCTATGTTGCAAAGAGGAGACTTCTCCAGTTGTGCGATTGGAGCGTTTCATTTCCGTTTTTGACAACGCTTTTTTAAAACAACCAAACTCTAAAATTATATCATATTCTTATATAAAAACATATCATATTATATCATACTTATAACCCGGAATTCTTTTTATAAAGTGGACAAAGTTTTTGTAAGACGAGTAAGATTGATAAAATATAAATTTTAAATGGACAACTGCCCTCACAGAAATAAACTATACTATCAAATTAAACATTCTTTCTCAAAAATTCAAAATAATAATGTGCCACGGTAAGCTCTTTCTAGGTCCGTCCTGGACACAAGTGAAGTAGCAAATTTTGTAAAACTAAAACTGATGCTGTTTAAATGTTAGTATGAAAAAGAAGATTACCCGGTGGGGACAAAGAAATTGGCATAAGGAACGAGCATGAAGCCAGTAGGAAGAGAAAGAGCGCCGAGAAGAAGCAGATTCATGAGCTCTCTCTTAGCCATGTCAGGGACTCGATCAGCAGGAATGCTTGTGGCCTGGCATGCCACTCTCATGCCTCTCACCATTTGGGTTCTTGTTGGTTTCACAAACACCGCCTGAGCGGGAGAGAACATCCCACTTTTGGCGGAGCATAGCTATCCAAAACACAACAAACTAGTTCAGTTTACAGAGCCTAATTTATGGAAATATAATGGGAGTTTACGTACCTGTGAGGGAGTTACAGGGGAGAGAGTTGAGGAAGCCATTGATAGATGAGAAATTTTGTATTACTTTTTTTTTGGTTTCTTTTGTTATTAAGCAGAGAATGGAGAATATGGTTGAAATAATAACCACCACAGCACAGCCATTATAGATAAGGCACATTAGCCTCTCCATATTGCGACGTAGCCACATATTTCTTCTCTTAAGTCCCATTCACTTTGGGCCATGGTTTTAGATTGTTTGTTGCCCACTTTCATCCAATCTCACATTTCTACTGCTTCAGATTGGGCTCAGTTGCATACATCATGTTACTACAATCTTCCCATCTACCCAGTGGCACAAGCTGTGCAATCGGTTAGTTCGGTCGGTTTAATAAAATTTAATTCAAAATCGAAACAAACCAAATTTTAAATTCCGATGACATCAAACTCAACTGAAAAGTTCAGTTTGGTTAGAAACCAAAAATTAATTTTTTTATTTTTTATCTTAAAAATTAATTCAAATATTAGTTAATAAATATCCAATATTTTTTTCATATATATATATTTATCAGCATATCTATATGTTCAATGCTGGAAATTCGCTGTTTAGTGACAGATTTTTCCGTCGCTAAACAGGAGTAGCGACAAATTGCATCTGTCGGTAAAATCCTGGCCGCTAATCCTGTTTAGTGGCCAGAATAGCAAAGGATTGGACCGTCCCTAATTAATGGGCTTTGGAGCCGACGCCATTGGCGACGGCCCACGACTTATTTGGCGAGGGATTGCTCCCTCGCCAAATGGCGACGGATAACGTCTGCCGCCAAATCCCTCGGTAATTATTGAGGGATTTGGCGACAGACATTATCCGTCGCCATTTGGCGAGGGAGAAATCCCTCGCCAATTCAGTGTTTTGCTCAAATTAGCGACAGATCAATTTCCGTCGCTAATTTAAATAATCTGTCGGGAATTACTGTTTTTTTTTCGGCCCAATATTTACGATAATTTTTGTTTATTTTTGAAACCTGTAAACGCACATATTTAAAAATAAAGAATCTGGAGTATTTAAATTTAAAAAGCGTCGTATCAGCAAATATACTAAATATTGAAAGACCGATGTATAACGTACACAAAAATGTAATAATATATAAAACACAATATGCTAGATAAGAAAAATACAAGTCCTCATCAGAACGAGGTGGGGATGGGACTTGGGGTGGCTGGTCACCAGCAACACACTGTCTGCGCAATCTGCGACGACATCGGCTACCAACTGGGATCGGGTAATGTCAGACAACATCTCTGATCGCACCTCCGCTCGTAGCTCTATCTGTATCTCTCGGAACTCGGTCCGAAGCTGGCGTATATCTGGTGTCTACGACGATGAAGCACCTCCAGTACGCCTACTAGAGGCGGCCTGTGATGCTACGTACGCTGAGCAAACTGTGCCAAGTTTGTAAATGTGCTGCTTCTTCATCCCTTCAAGGGCGATAAACACTTGGTTTGTATGCACAGGCGTAGACCTTGTGCTCCCCTTTACAGTCTGCGTGGCGGCTTGCATTCGCTCCTCAAATAGCTCCTACAAAAACAAAAACAAAACCAAAATTAGTTTATTATCACAATGTATACGAAATTTATATACAAATTATTCACAAATTCTAATGAAATTTCGGCTGCATTTCCTCTATAAACGGATCATCACTCGTTTTTCAGGGATGTCCTACAAGTAGAATAAAACTATATAATCTACTATCAAGGGCAACCGAGACTCCAACAACATGTAAAGTAACGACAAACAATACTCGTATAATTTTATGTATATTTAATATCTTAATTTAATATTTATATTAATTATGTATATGTTTGAATAAACGAGTTACTTACAGTAGTCTTCCTCGATCGCTCATCGACGTACTTCGTCTGATCACTCTTCGTGGTATGCATATGATGATGCACCTCAGTGAGATTGGCTTCACACCCAAGTTCCGCAGCCTGTCAAAAAAAGCATTTCAATTTTAAGTTATAGTAAAAATATTATTAATTCTTAAAAGTACTAAGTTATTAAGTTTATAAACATACCAAAACTTCTGCATGCTTTAGGACAGACATTGAACCTCCAGTATGACGTACCGGTCCCGTCCCTACCCTGCACGGCTCGCTCATTCAGTTGGCCCGGGCTTTTTCTGACTTCTCCTTAGCCTCTTCGGTGTCCCACACTGCTTCCCACACAGCCCACGTGTCTTTTGAAACTGTCGTGTCCCTCACACGACTCTCCTCAGCCGAGAGATGTTATCGTTGTCCCGGTTCCGTGCATGCCGCAAGAACGTTTGTCTTATAACGCTCTCACCGTAAGCTGCCGTATCCCACGAGAAGTACTTCTGCAAAAGTTTTGATAAACGTATTAACTACCTTAAACAAATATAACAAATGATTTACTACAAAATTAATTACCTTAAACTCCTCAAAGTAAAATGTATAAGCCACCTCGTCTAAATTGGTCCAAGTGGACCCCTCGGGATACCACCTACTTCTGAAAATCTTCAAACAATCTCGGGACACTCGATTGCTGTCGAGCAAACGGTTAAAATGCATTTCCTAGAGAAGTCCGCCATAAGTATTGGGCGAGCGGCCCCCGAACCTCGTTCCGCTTACAATTAGATTTTAAAACTAACATAAAATAACCTAATTATGTTTTAACACTAATCTATAATTAACCTAATCATTCAAATTAATCTAGTTCATTAGATTTTATTTAAGTTTTAAAACTAACCTATAATTAATCTAATCCTTAAAACTAAATTATTATATTTTAAAACTAACATATAATTAACCTAATCATTCAAATTAATCTAATTCATTAGATTTTAATTAAATTTTAAAACTAACCTATAATTAATCTAATAATTAAAATTGAATTACAACTAACCTGGGCAGCAGCGGTGGCCGTAGATAGAAGAGGGCGGCGGAGGGCGGCGACAGTTGGAGGCAGCAGTGAAGGGAAGCTGCAATTAAAAAAAACATTCCCCTATTAATTACACAAACAACAATTAAAATAAAAAAAAACATACAAGAATGGATTTGGAGAAGAACAGGCGTGGCCGGAGGAGCAGAAACTGGCCGGAAAGAGGAGGCGCTGGCTGGAGGTGTGGAGGCAGCTGGAAATTGGAGAAGAGAAAGATGGAGGAGGGTGGTGCGGATGGAATTTGGAGAAGAAATGGAGGGAGAAGAAAGGGTGGTTCAAAATTTTGAAAAAGAAAGGAAGGGAGGGTGGTTCAAATATCGCCTAGGGTTTTAACTTTAGCGACTGATTAAAGTTTATAATCTGTCGCTAAGTGGTGATTGAAACGCAGCGTTTCAATTACCACTTAGCGACAAATTTCCTTATCCCTCGCTAAATTCAGCAAGGGATTAAGAAATCCATCACTAAAGTTACCAAGTGAAACTCTGCGTTTCACTTGGTAACAAAATTCCTGACGGATTTGACAATCAGTCGGTAAATTTAGCAAGGGATTTCTTTTATCCCTTGCTAAATTTACCGACGGATTGTCAAATCCATCGGTAAAGCAAGTCGTTTACTCGGTGGGAGTCTTCCAGCCAAGTATTGGCGACAGATATAGCTTCCCTCGTTAAAATCCGTCGTTAAAATCCATCGGCAAAACATGGTTTTCCAGTAGTGGTTGTACATAATTTATTAATTTATATATCAAATATAATATAAGAATAATGTCCAAAAATATAAATTTTGTATTCTTTTTATTTTTAACTTGATTGTTCAATTTTTCGGTTTTTGAAATGCTAAAACCAAACCAAAAATCAAATACTAAATGTTTATCTAATTACAAACAAAATCAAACCATATTCATCAAAAAAATCAAACCTTAATTGCAGTTTTGATTTGGTTCAGTTTTACAGTTCGATGTAGTTCGTTTTTTGTATACTCCTAGGCACCACCATGATTTTCACTATGCGTGGGCGATAAGTAAAAGGTCAATTCGGTCTTTACACTTGTGACTTAATGTCAAGCAACTCACTTTTAATAATTTTAATCAATTAAAGATAATATTTTTAATTTTTAAGTCAATTAAAAATAATATTCTCTACTTTTAGATCAATTTAAAATAAAATTGAGTCATCTCTATCCGTTAACTTATTTATATTATACAACTTTATCAGTAATTAATTCAAAAGGAAGAATGTTATCCTTTATTAATAAAAATAACTAAAATTAAATAGTTGACTCTGAGTTACAAATTGAGAGATTAGATTGACTCTGTTCAAATTTTATTCGGCTCGTTTGACTTTTTTTATATTATAAGTAAACGTATAAGATATTTGAAACATATAATTTTTTATTTAAAATCGGTTACATCAATTTATTTATATAATATTTGTTTATTTTTTAAGTGTTCAACAATCAATTATTTATTCTCTATGAGCTCATTAAAATGAAGATATGTAAAAATGCATAAAATATATAAATGAATTAGGCTAAACTTAAATTATTTAACAATGAAAAACTAATTCATGAATTGTCAACAAATAAATTTAAACTACTAATTTATATAAAAAAAATGTATACCTAAAATATATTATTTAAGATAATTATTAATCAAATTCAAAAAATAAATTACAAATATAACCAATAATATTTTTTTACTTAAAATGTGCACTAAATCATAATTTATGAAACCATCAAGTGAAACGATAAGAACATCTCCAACCCAACTCTAAAAATAAGTTGGCTCCTATCATTTAGAGCTAACCAACTTCAACCCAGCTCTATAAATTCACTCTTTATGGAGTTTTGAACAATTTATTCTACATGTAAAGTTTTACTATTCATTATTTTATAAAAATTAGTTTGTACTTTTTTGATTTTATAAAGGGCTAACTACTTAAAAAATCCTCACTTTGTAATATTATTTGTTTATACCCTGATTTAGTAAAAAGTTCATTTATATTCTATTTTCGATTTTCTGTTTTCAACTGTACCCTCAAAAAGTTAAAATAACTTCTTTTCATTTGAAAAAAAGTTCAAAATAATCTTTTACTTTTAACCTATATTCTAATTAAATATTAATATTATTAATTATAAAAAATACATTTTTCTTCCTCAAAAAAATTCAACAAATAATAATTTATTTAATTTATATAATTTATATAATTATTTTTTAAAATTAAAAATATATAAAAATAAATGTCTTTTACATAAAAAAATTTAATTTACACTAATCGTTTTTTATTTTATTTTTCCAGATCTCTCCTCGCCTGAGAAGAGGAGATGTTGCTCCTCTTCTTAGGGAGGAGTTGTTGGTCCTCTATGAGCTCTTCTTCTCAGACAAGGAGGATGATTCCTTTAAAAACGATCATTAAATTTTATAAGTTGGGGGTGACCGACCTGTAAACTCCATCGGCCCAAAAAATGTCTAACGCCGTAAAAAAATGTTGAGTTGTCACTTTAAAAAATTATACACACCCTACGCCTCACAAAAAAAAATCTAAAAATTTACACCACCTTAAATATCCCTAAAAACCTTAAAATTTAATTAAATAATTTAAAAATCTAAAAATTTAATTAAACCAACTCAATCCAACCAAACACAAGCAACTCGCTCAATTTCTAACCGCCACCCATCGCCGCCATTGACCACCCATTGCGGGCATCCACCCATTGTCGCCACCGACCACCCACTGTCGCCACTCACCCACCGTCGCCAATTTTTCTGTCCACTCTATTCGTCAAAAACTGATCTGTCAAGTACAAAACTTGCATGTTTGTCAAGAAAAGATTTGTTCTTGATGAACAGATCAGGTCGTGAAAAGTCATCTGAATTTTCCTTTGAGAATCCCCTGAGAAAGACGAACAGTCATCCTTGGCAGCAACCAGAAAAAAGACGATGGTCGGGTGTTGAGTGGTTTGATTAGGTTTAATTGGGTTGGGTTAAGTAATTTTAAATTTTAAATTTTAAGCTTTTAGGGATATTTTGGTCATTCTGAACGTGTATATTTTTTTTATGAGGTGTCGGCTGATGTGGAGGTGCGTTTAATTTTCTTTTAAACTAATAGCTCAACACATTTTGACGGTGTTAATTCTTTTTTGGACGAAATGAGTTTGTAGGTTACTCGTTCATAACTTAGTGGTCATTTTTAAAACTTATGTATTTAATGTAGGGAGATCCTAAAGTAAGGTGTCATAGTTGATTATTGACTTAAATAGTAATTTGTCGCTTCAACTTGTAAGCAATAAGCAATTAACACACAAATTAACTTTGTGGGCAAATTAGTCATGAACTTGCATATAATGGATAATTAGCTCCATTTTGGTAATTTGCCTCTTAAATTTGTAAGTTATTTGTCCCTCAATTGGCAATTTGTCCCATCAAATTGTAAGTTAATTTTTTTAAATGGGGCTAATTGCCCATAATAAGCAAATTTATGACTAATTTGCCCATAAAATTAATTTATGTGCTAAATATTTATTACTTACAAGTTGAGGGATCAAATTACTACTTAAGTCATTGATTATTAGCTAAAATTATCGCTATAAGCTTTATGAATTATGCATAAAACATTTTTTCCCTTATTTATATTTAAAAAATTATAATTTGTTTCTTTTAAATATTTCTGCTAAGATATATACATTTTTTTTCGTGATAGTTTCCCAAAATACATATTTCAGCCTTTTATTTACAACTTTACATTATAAGTTTTGACTTTTCTTTTCTGACTTTTTTTATTTACGAATTTTTTTTTTAATTTCACAAAATATCTTTTTTAGTTTTCAATTTCGGTTTTCGGTTTTTTCGGTTTAGTCAACCGAACCGCCGAACTGACCAAACCGATCAGCTGTTTTTTTATATAGTGTAAGATTAGTGTATATATAGTGTTAATTTTTATTTTTATAGATTTTTTTTCTAGAATTTTTTTATTTATTTTTTATAATGTAACAGTAGTGTATATATAGTGTTTTTTATGGTGTTTATATAATGTAAGATTAGTGTATATATAGTGTATAAGTAGTGTATAAGTAATGTATAAGTAGTGTATTTATAACATTTTGTAGTGTTTTTTGTGGTTTATACCATGAAACGCTGCAAATACACTATAAACACTGCAAATACAACATAAACACTGTAAATGCACCATAAATATACTAAAAAACAGCAGAAATACACTATAAATATACCAAAAATACACTAAAACGTAAAGATATTATAAAATTACTACCAATACACCATAAATCAATTTTTTTTTTACAAAATCAGTAGCAATAAACAAATCTATGAATAAGAGAAGACAAAATAAATAATTATATGAATAATAGAACAATTTTATAAATAAAAAATTAAAGATCTACAATAATTTATTTACAAAATATTTAAATCATTACAAAAAACCTAAAAAATTACACAAATCTTAAAACGAGTCGAGAAATCCATAGCGCGAACGGAAGAGACGAACAGACTAGCGCGAACGTAAAAGACGAACGGAAAAACGATCGAAAACGACGAGAAATCCATCGAAAGTAGAGGAACGGACGCGACGGAAAAGACGAACGAAAAAGTAATCGGAGGAGATAAACTGAAAATCAAATGAAAAAGAAGAAGAAAAGAAAAAGTAAAAAAGAGAGAACTTTGAGAGAAAAGAGAGAGAAGAGAGAGAAAAAAAATGTGGATATGTAAAAGTTTAACCTAAAATGAGATAAGACTTCTTTATATAAATAAGTTGGCGAATTAGGTAGCCTTGGATAAGAGGAAAAGATAGGCCAAAATGGTGTAAATACTTTATTTGGAAATTAATCCCTTTTTTTTATCTAAAAGTTTTTTTTAATTTATAAATTTTCTATCAAAAAATTTTTCTTACTAGATTTTGTAAATTTTCTCAAAAAATTAACATCTTTAAAATTTATGAACTTTTTTTTTAAATTTTATATCTTAAGATTTAAACATTTTTTTTTATAAAATGTTTTTCATTAAAATTTATGAAATTTCTCTCTATAAAATTTGTCTTTTAAAAATTTATGAATATTTCTACTTAAGTTTTATTTTATTTTCCTAAAATTTTCTCTTTAAAACACTTTTTTGTATTAAAATTTATGAATTTTCTCTCCAATATTTTATTTCAACTTTTATCTCTAACTTTCCCTGTGAATTAATTATTTTATCCAAACAAAAAAAAATCCAATTCTCTTCACATTATGTAGAGGTGACTATCCCCCCCAAAACCCGTCATGAGCGTGAACTGGGTCTAAATCTGCCCAAGATCAATTTATTTGCAAATTCTACTTATTTTATTTCAATTTTTTTAAATTCATTTGCATTTTCAGAAAAGTAAAAAATTTCACTTTTTAGAATTCATTTTTAAATTCTTATTTTATGGAATTAGGACCTAGAATTATTAAAAAAATTCCAATTAAACATGATAAAAATTCAATATAATTCCATGAAAATTATGAAATTCATTTGATCATAAGACACCCTAAGAGAGACAAAGAGATGTTTATGTAGTTTTAAAATCATTCTTAAATTTAACCATACTTGACAAATTTGGGAAAACATCCCCAGATTTAGAGCCCCTCTGCAACTTCTGGTTTTCAATTATAAGTAGGCTAAACCCATCTAGAGGCCCTTGTACTATATCATTTTTGTTCAAAAAGTCCTTGTACTATTTTTTTTGTTCTTCAGGTCCCTGTACTTGGCAAAATTCTGATTTTCAGGTCCTTTTGAGGGACTGGAGGAATAAAAAAATTATAAGTAGAGGGACTGAAAAAAACTAAAAAAAGACCTGAAAATTAAAAATTATGTAAGTAGAGGGACCTGAAGAACAAAAAAATAGTACAAGGGCTTTTTGAACAAAAATGATATAGTACAAGGGCCTCTAGATGAGTTTAGCCTTATAAGTATACTACTTCTCCAGGACTTGCTTACTTTGGCAAAAAATATACAATTAATTGACATTTATGCCATTGTAAAATAATGTCCAATATGCAATTTGTAAGTGTTGCCCAATCCCTGCCACCATTACCACTGTGCCATTCTTTTACTTGAGATAGGAGAAAAAAAAAACTTAATATCTGCACATTACACCAGATAAGGTTAAAGAACATAATAGAGTGGTTTTGTTGTAGTTATAAACAATTTAAAGCACCTATACATAACAAATCCACACAAGGCCAGAGTTTTACAAGAAGCTCCAACCCACTCACTCTGAGATTCCATCAAAAACTTTCTTTTCTTTAGAAAATACTTGGGTAAAATTGATTGTTTTTAAATTTGTTGAATAACTAAATAAATATATTTGCAAATAAAATGAATAAAATAGTAGAAAGGTTAGCATTTATGGGCAGAAAAGAATCAGATAATAGATAGTAATTGCTTAAATCACAGAGCAGACACATCACAGAAGCTCGGCACAGCAAAAAGCTACACCAGGAGGCATCTGGATATGCCAAATTTGTATCATAAGTACCTGCTTCATTCATCATTTCCAGTCTCCCCATATCAAACCAAAATATAGTTTGAAAACCAAAGCCAAAAAAAGGACAAACTCAGATGAGTAAGGCAAAACATCAAATCCAACCAAGAAATGAAACCACCTGCAGCAGCAGCCATTAGCTCAGCTAGCTGGGCAGTCATCAAATTCCAAGGGAGGATCATCAGCTTACTAAAGTTGTTCTTCATGGTCGGTCCGTTTCTACAAAAAAATATAAATGTTATAGCGGCGGCGGCGGAAATTTCTCTAATTATCCGTCCGATGCGGCGGCGGCGGCAATTTCTCTCTGGGGTCTTAAAAATGTTTCATCCACTCCACATTACGATTTATAGTAGAGAAATAAGGGAATTAGGGCTGTAGGTTAACTTACAAGTAACAACTAAGGGCATCTCCAATAGTGGGAGCCAAAATAGTGTAAATTTTACACTAATATCCAATAGTGACTCTATTTTTTTACAGTAAAAAAATATTCTCAGCTTAAACATTTTACACTTACACCCATAAATTATTTAAGACATACAATATATATTTATACAAAATTTATTAACTAATAAAAATATTAAAATATACTCCATTTATAAATTGTTGAATTTATTAATACCGATTTTTTTAAATATTATATATTCACATTTTTAACTAAATCGGAAAAATTTATTTGGACTATATTGTAGCAAAAACTAATAAATGTTTAATAATAAAATTTATAATAAAAAAAGAAATCAAAAGTAAAATAGAGTTACTCTATTTTCATGTCCAATAGTACTCTATTTTAAAGCACACTATCATAGAGTGACTCTATATATAGAGTAAAAAAATAAGGTACACAATTATAGTGTTGGATATAGAGTATTATTGGAGATGATTTTTACTCTATATTGACAAAATAGTGGACTATTGAAGATGGCCTAACCCACACAAAACTAAACTTTTTCAAGTTCAAAACAGTTCAACTAAAACAAATTTCTCATTTGTTTTCTAAAAAATACCATAAAAATTAAATTATTTACTTTTTCATCAACTAATTATTATTCCGATAAAGATAAACTAGAAATAATTATTTTAAAACAATTAAAACAGCATAAAAGAAGAGAAAATTTTACAAATATACAACTATTTTCTAATTATTTTCAAAAGTATAGTTCTTATTTTTTTAAAAATAAATAGATTTAGCGAAGACCATTTTTAACCACAATTACTTAATTTTCATTACCAAATATTAATTAGATGATATCATCAAATTCACTATAATCAGAATGATTTTTTCTACACCAAAAAAATACTCTTTTTCATCTTCAATATTTAAGTCATTCTTATTTTAATATTTATACACTTTCATACAAACTTATTTCTATTACATATATATTAATTCAGTTAATATACATAATAATGGTTATATTTTATTAAGTTGAAAATTATTAAATAATTTATATTATAACTATTTATATTATTTAAAAATTAATTTTCATTTAAATATTTAAAAAGTTACATTAATTTATTTAAATTGATGGATACTAAATCCTACCATAAGTACTATGAAGCTGAATCGCAGAAGATCCACTCTCAGACGATGTCAGATTTCTGTCCAAAGGGAAGCCAGACGAAACCGGTAGCCGAATCTATGAGATATGCCTCGATTGGAATACAATCTCATCCACAAGGTTAATGCTGAATCCCTGAGGACTCAGACAAAACGCGTCGACCCTGAGATTCGGATAAATCACCAGATCTATAAGGATTCTCGAATATCTTTCCTATTTGGATACAAACTCCAACTTAGGAAGATAACCTCCAACTTAGGAAGACAAGACTATTTAGGAAGACGTTCCCAAATAGGACTCATGTCTGAATAAGGAATCATACTCCTAATCTACTAAATAGGATTCACTTTCCTATTCCAAGTCTACAAGGTATACATTCAACTACTATATAAAGAGCTTGAGGCATGCCTATTCACACAATTACATTCATATACTCGAAACGCTGCTCAAAGCTCTAAGCTGATTTTAGCATCAGAGAGTTAATCAGGCAACCACTGTCCGGTTAGCTTCTACCATGTTTTGCAAGTTAATCCACCGGATCAAAAGGCATACTCCATCAATTGGCGTTGTCTGTGGGAAAAAGCTCCAAAAAGTTCAAACAAGAAGAAGCTTTTTCTGAACTCAAACAAATTCATTGAAGAAGATGACTTCTGATGGATTAAACCTCAAAAACAAAAAACCGATGGATCCCAAGACCCATCAACAGACATCTGAGGTGATCACCATCACCGACGACGGCACGCATAGCACTTCTGGAGGAAGTAACACCGGAGGAACATCCTTTTCCACTCCCCAATATCAAGCTAAACCAATTAGGGGAAGCAACCCTATTGCGTTCCCTAACCTGGGAGCCAACGATGAGCAGACACTAGACATGGTAGTACCAGAAGTATACAATAAAATCCTGAAAAGAGTATTGGAAGCTGTCCAAATAAATCTAGACTGATTGGCTAACAAAGCCAAACAGTCAAACGACAACCATGATGAAACCATGAAAATACTAAGAGAGAACTTTAGCCCATCTCCTACCCGGCGAAGACACAAGGCAGAAAACACAAGAAATCCAAATCACCAAGAATCAACCAGAGAAAACGAGAGAAGGAACGAAAGAAAGAACGAAGGAGAAGAAAACCCAGAAAATCGGGAGCACATGAACGACAATTCTGAAGAAGAGAACAAGGAATGCAGCAAAGGATGGAGAAAATCAAGACGATGCCCGGAGTGGATTTAACTTTAAAAGAGAGGAATGAAGAGAAAAAGAGAAAGATGACGCCCCACCAAAAAGCAAGAGACAAGAGAAAGATACTGAAAAAACACAGTCAAGGAAATAGAACTAGGAAGATGAAGGCGAGTCCTCTGAATCGCCCCAAAAGAGTAAAGCCACATATGTTGCTGAGGAAGATTTAGAAGAGAAGATCGCCAAAGCGTTGAAGAAGCTGAAATCCGAAGAGCTGGATATCGACGACCTGAGGCTGAAGAGTTCGCCCTTATCGGCCGAAATCATGGAAGAAACGATCCCCTATAACATGAAATTACCCACTTTGCCAACTTTTAATGGAGAAGGAGACCTGAGGGACCACACGTCCAGATTTACCGCAACTATAGGCCTCCTGAGCGTCTCGGACGTAATCTTGTGTCGAGTATTCCCGACCACCCTCAAGGGAACTGCCCAAAGATGGTATTATAAACTCAAGCCAGGGTTTCGCCTATTTGTCGACATAATTTCTCAACATATATCTTACCAATATACCAGCTAAAACGACCACTAGCATCCTCAGGTCGTGCATTTAGGAAGAAGGAGAAACATTAAGGAGTTATATCGAACGATTCAACAAACAAACTCAGAAGATAGACAATTTGAATGTCGATATGGCAACAGAAGCATTAAGGGAAGGAACGAGATTCAGGAAGTTGGTGGATAAACTGCTGGTTAACAAGCCAACCACCTTCTCGAACCTGCTGGGCATAGCCCAAAAATACTTCGAGCTAGACGAAGGCCGTAGAGCTATCCGAGGAAAAGAGGCGAAAGGGAAGGACTCAAAAGAGAAGCCAAAGGAGAAATTGAAATCAAGATCTGATGATAGATGGTCAAGGCCTGAAGAAAGAAGGCGCTTCGCCCCCCAGGGAAGATACGAACCAAGGTATGACCCCCGAGATTATGAACGAAATTACACACCGCTGAACACAAGCCGAACCAACGTCCTCATGTGGATTAGGAGAATGTGAAAAATGTGTTATGGCACACCAAAGATGAAATCTGAGATTAGATATACAAGAAAGTTCTACAAGTTTCACGACCAGCACGGACACAAAACAGACAAATGCATGGATCTGAAAGTTGAGATAGAGAGAATGATAGATGCTGGCGAGCTGAGAAAATTCATAGTTCACAAATTTAAAAGCAGTGATAAATGAGAAAAGAGAAGCAGGGATGACAAAGTCAAAGAGAAGGAAGAAGAATGACCATCTAAGATCTTAGGGACAATACACATGATTAATGGGGGAGGGCACATTAACTCAACCATTCAGAGAAAGCAGAAAAGAGAAGTACTAAACATTAGAGAAACCCATATGCCACCAGTGATGTTCGACGTTGACGACTATGAACATATGAAAGCACCCCACAACGATGCATTACTGGTGACAACCATTATTGAGAACTGGAATATGGAGCGAATCCTCATATATGAAGGAAGTGTTGTAAACCTTATGACAAATTATGCGTGCAAAAACCTGGGAGGAACCGCAGCAAAATTACGCCGAGTCCCAATTCCATTATCTGGGCTCGGTGGACCTTCCATCAATCCACTCGGAGCTGTAAGCCTGGAAGTCGTAACCGGACCGGAAAAAGGAATCAACAAAAAGATCATGTCCCTATTTAATATATTAGACATGGATCTGACATACAACGCGATCCTTGGGAGGCCTTTCCTCCATGATTCAGTTGCGGTCACAAGCATAAGGGCGCTAGCCATGAAGGTACCAACTGAGAAAGGATTGGTGACATTTAGAGGAGATCAAAATATTTCCAAAAATGCTATCATGAATCCATTATTGATCTTCAAGAAAGCAAGCAGGAAAAGAAGGGAGAGTAGTCTGAATTAAATAGCCCATCGCCAGTAGAGATTTTGTGTCATGCCCGATGGAGTTATAACTATCTTTAATTTTCGTAAGCAAAATTATCTCTATTAATAAAATTTCAGTTTTTCCGAGTAACATACGATGCACTAATGCGAAAAAAGAAATTGGGAATAACAGGCGACACGCTCAAAATAGAGTTTAAATTAACTCAAACAAGGCAAAACGCTGAAAATCAGAGTTAAGATTAACTCTAAAATAAGGCGAAATGCCAAAAACAAACCGAGTTTAGATTAACTCAGCAAAAAACAAAAAAACATCAAAGAGTTTATATTAACTCTTAGAAAAAAAAAAGCATCGCCAACTACAAACGAAATCTGAGCAGATAAACAAAACAAAGCGAAGGCGAACCACCAAAACTGGATTCAAACGCAATAACAAAAATAAAAATACAACAAGCATTCTAAGAGAAATCAACATCAAATGGAAAAAGAAATCATCTATTCAAATTACAAAAAGCACCACGGCAATACAATAAAAAATGACTAAAAATAAAAGTTTATTTTCCTAACGAGCGATCTTTCGCCATCTTCTCCAGCAGCCCCTAAGCTATGGTCAGAGGGTCCAACCCATTTACACTAGATAAATCAATATTCGGGTTCTGCTTCAAGAGTTTGTTCCCAATGGTGAAACGATACTCGATGATCAAGGCGGAACAGAAGGCTTTCGTGTCAAGAAGAAAGATATGAAGTTTTTCAACTTCGGGCTTCAACTTGTTCCTCTCCTCCCCGACATAAGTGTTTATTGCTATAAGCTCTTCGATCTTCCGAGTCAAATCAGCGGTTTTCTTTTTAATAACTTTGACTTGGCGATCATTGATGGCATCCCGAGCCTTTAATTTCAAGAGAAGCGAATCATGCTCCTCCAAAGAAGCTTTTAAGCTCGATCTCTCGGACTCAGATGTCGCCAATAGAGAAAAGAGGCGTTCAGCTTCATCCTCGGCGCATTGCCGGCGGTCATTCAACACCAATTCGGCCTGAAGAACTTGCCGAAATAAAGTTCGAGATAAATAAATCGCCAAAGAAAAAACAGATAAATGAACTTAGAAGAACTTACTAAGAAACTATGAAAGCATGCAATGTCCGCCAGCTCATGTCCAGGTTTGGAGGAGAACCAAGTAATGTCCTCAAGAATGGCCAAACTCCTGATGTACTCGGCCAAACCCCGAGGATTTAATAGACTCGCTGGATCGTGACCCTCGACCCACTCTGCCAACTTGGGAGCGAACAAACTACAAGGGGCTTCTCCAAAAATGGATCCCTCGTCAACACGACGTCTCTTCCGGGATGGTAAAATAGCAGGATCCGAGCTCGACAAAACATCCTCTGAATCCAATACAACTACAGAATCAAGATTTATTACCTCCACTACTTCTGTCGGCACTGCCGGAGCTAAAGGGGGGATAGGGATAGCAGCCTCGCCGTTGGCAAGTTCGCCATCGCCAAATACAACATCATTAGCTTCGTTAGCTACGAAAACTACCATTTTTTTTAGAAGTTTGATGTCATAAAAATTTACCATTTTTTTCCATTGAAAAAAAGTTCACATATGTTTTTTTATATTTGACAAATACTCTATAGTTGCCCTTAATGAAACAAAAAAATTTAAATATGTCCTTCAATTTTAATAAAAATAAAAAACATGAATTCATTTTATTTTATTTATTTATTTTCAAATTTTTTTAAACTCTTATATAAAAAAGTTTGGTTTAATCACCAAAAAATACTAAACCTATACGTTTTGTGTCAATTATAGCCAGACCTTTAAAAATCACCACTTTTAGTCAAACCTTATATGTTCTGTTTCTTTTTTAGCCATTTTTGAATCGAACCGGTTTTTTTGACACCATGTTGTCCACGTCACTGCCAACTAAGCAATTGACAGACATGACAGCTGAAATATTTAAATTAGGTTTGGTATTTTAGGTGAATAAACCTAATTTTAAATTTAATAATTAGTAAATTAATTATATCATTTATAGAATTTATATATATTTAAAAATAATTAATATTTCCTATTTAATACTAATTAAAATTAATTTTAATTTTTTACTAAACCTAATTAAATCTAATAAATTTTAATTATAATATATTTTAATGAATATATAATTAAAAAATGAATTAATGTATTACTCAGGAATTAATATTGAATTAAATAAAAGAGGATGGAGCATCAGCATCTATTATTGGATCGCCCCAGCAGGATCACCCGCTAACAGGATCGCCCCAGCAGGAACAAAGGCAACTTGAGCTTCATCCTGGAAAATTGGAGCATCAGCATCTATTACTGGTTTGCCTATCGGAACATCCAAATCTATTTTGAAACCGGAAGACAGATCGTCAGAAGAAGAAGATATCCTACAAAAGGAAAGGGAAACGAAAACAAAGTCAGAAATAAATATCACCTCCAATATACTCATAGTGACGCCAAACCCTGTGAAGGATCTTCCAAAGGAAGCCATCGAACATAATTATTCACTAAAACCTCTAAAATAGGACGTTGTAATATACTATGGAAAGACAAATCAAAGGCAAGGATTGACTCGGATAAGTTTAAAGGAGATGGATAATTTGAAATACTATAAATGGAAAAACCATCCGGAAAATGGAGAAAGGCGAAATTGTGAGTAACTATGGAAAAACGTTTCCGCCAATCGTTATCTAAACACGGCAAATAAATGGAAGAACGGCCCTTCCTGCCGATAGCGAAAATGAAGCAGCTATCACATTTCCTCAATTCTACAAAATTGATAAGACTCTAAGAGAAGAGGACTGATCCCGAAGCCTACACGCTTCTAAAAAAGCAGGAATGACTTTAATAGTCCCATGATGGAGTTTTTCTATGAAGATTCTTAAATCCCTACACAACTCTATCAAAAAAGGGGTCTAATAAAAACCGAAACCAGCAGCAAGTTGCTCTTTAAAAATAATTCCCTACAAGGCGAACCATGAGACCCAAAAGCGTGTCTCCCATAACCAGGTAACTTAACTCTATATTCAGGAAGGAAATTATACTTAAAGTAAATATCTCGAACTTCGTCTTCACTAAGGCAAGAATCGGTAATGGCCATTGAGTCAAACTCTGTCTTTGCCCTCATAGCCGCCATTTAAAACAATACGGTACAAACAAATGTTACAGAAGACCGACAAAAGAAGAGGATCAAAGAAGGATAATTACCCAGAAAAGGAAGAACACCAAGAACAGGAAGAACACCAAGAACAGGTTACCCAGAAAATGGAAAAATGCTAAAATGTAGAAGGAAAAGAAACAAAAGAGCTACTCAGACAACAATGCAAACAGAACAAAAAAAAACCCTGAAGATTACCTGGGAATTCAAGCGTGTAAATTAAAGAATAGAATGGAGCAAAGCGGTGTTTAAAGCAATAAAAAGCAAAGCAATATCAAAAGATGAAAGATGGGAATAAAATGCAGATTACGGTTTAAGTATGAGTTGAAGAAGACATGAACATACACTTGTCTTGAAATCAAAATACAATGATGAAAGAAATAGTGGCACGTGGTAGTGAGATAAAAAATGGAAATCTTGCTAAAGAAGCAAAAGGAAACGCCGAAATCTGAATCGACTCGCCTCAAATAGAGTTAAAATTTACTAAGGCATAAATACCATGACTTCAGCTCACTTGCGGGGGGAAGGGGGGGGGGGGGCTAATGATGGATACCAAATCCTACCATAAGTACTATGAAGCCGAGTCGTAGGAGATCCACTCTCAGACCATATCGGATTCCCGCCCAAAGGGCTACACCAGACAAAACCGGTGGCTGAATCTATGAGATCTGCCTCGACTGGAATACAATCTCATCCACAAGGATAATGCCGAATCTCTGAGGAGTCGGACAAAGCGCGTCGACCCTGGGATTTGGAAAAATCACCAGATCTATAAGGATTATTAAATATCTTTCCTATTTGGATACAAACTCCAATTTAGGAAGGTAACCTCCAACTTAGAAAGATGAGACTATTTATGAAGATGTTCCTAAATAGGGCTCATGTCTGAATAAGGAATTATACTCCTAATTAGGGTCAAATCTTACTAAATAGGATTCACTTTTCTATTCCAAGTCTACAAGGTATACATTCAACTACTATATAAAGAGCTTGAGGTATGCTTAAACACACAATTACATTCATATACTCAAAACGCTGCTCAAAGCTCTAAACTGACTTTAGCATCGGAGAGTTAATCGGACAACCATCATATGGTTAGCTTCTAACCTGTTTTGCAGGTTAATCCACCGGATCAGAAGGCAGACTCCATCACAAATTAACACAATCAAAAGACTAAAATAAGTGAATACATAATTCAATCATCACAATTACAATGTCGACTCCATAAATGCTCTATTAAAGTAATATTTTAAAATTATTGTTTCGCAAAATGTTTTGTATAATATTTTTATATTAATTTTAATAATTTATAAAAAAATAAATGATTATAATATTTTAAATAAGGGTATAACAAGAAAAGTAAGAAAAAATTTACAAAACCCAAATAATGATGGTTTTTCTTAAACTATGTAATAAAGGCAAACTGGACAACTCTATTGGGACGGATGGAGTAGATTACAAGGATTGAAAATGCCCTAACTGCACAAATACAGTAATAATTCAAAAAACAAATGGTGAGCTGAAAGTCAGGAATCTCCTAAAATTTATCTCAAAATCAAATTTAAAGAGTATCAAATAATTTTTTTCTAAAATAGTGCAATTTACATCGCGTAAAGAAGATCAGCCACATATTAGAGATAATTCGATCAATTAAAAAGGAAAAAACAGATTGATCAAATGAATTTCATTGATATTCGGTGAATTTAATAGCCATTCACCAAAGGAGAAAACTAGCATATATGAAGGATTCAAATCTGGTAAGTTTTATGAGATTCAAATTTTAAACGATGATCATTGTTTTATTGAATTGTCTAGGTTTACCACTGATAAAACATTTATGTTTTTACAATGATGAACATTGACAATCAATTGCTGTCATGATCTGGAATCTCAAGCCGAGATTGGCGTTAGGGAATGGGAGCGATAGCTCTGAAACTCGTAGTAAGCCTGAAACCTCTATAAATTTGTCGAGTTTTGAAACATAATCATAACATATGTAATCTATTTATAAAACATATGACCCCATTTATATAAACATCGAAGTTAAAACGTTATACTATTTATACATAAACATTAGACCACCCGTGGACTTTTAGAATATAAGTGTAAACACCTACTTTCCGGACATGTAAAAAGTGATAAGGGAATGAAGCGTCCAATGATGATTTCCAAATAAATTGTCCGGGTAACGATCTATCGATTTGCTTGCTAGAATTTAGGCAGGCGTAATCAATGCACAGCTACAAACTTGAAGGGTTAAAATGTAATTAGCCGTGAATAGCCCATAAAAATCCAAATAGATTGCAGTATAAGTCAAGAAATTAGACTAATTGCAATATCTTAGAAATGTATGGGCCAATTTGCAAGTTTAAAATTGACCATAATCAAACTCATAGGGCAGTAGGAGACTTTTTAAAAACTTTCGAACACCAGATATGACTTTTAGACATGTTTTTCTTAGCCATCAAGTTTTAATTCAGAATTAATCCCTTTTAATGTAGTTTTTCCTAATCCTAACTCTATTATTAATTATTTAATTAACATTAATCATTAATTAAAAAGACATAATAGTAAATTAACTTAAAGCTAACCCTAAGTCATCCTAATCACTCTAAATACAGCTGTTAGTCAGCTTAGCCAAGGACCGAAAATTGAATTGAAAATCAAAGACTAGACAAAGAGTAGAAACCCTTAGAAAAATATTTAATTTTGCCGCACTCCCCTGCGCAAACACACACACACACACACCAAATTCAGTCAACTTTAGTCCTTAGAACAAAGTTAGAACGTTCTAATCAATCTAGTACGAGCTGTACGCGCACATTCAAAGATGGATTTCACATCCAATTCGCCAGTAAACGAGCCAAGGACTCAGAACGGTACTTCTGAGGACTCTCAATTATTCTCTGTCACTTTGTATGCTATGTTAATTGCAATTGCTGATTTTTTGTCAATTAGGATGCATGTCAGCTTATATTATTAATATTTGCCATAATTGCCAAATTTAGTGTTCTTGATAAAATTGTTATTCAAACCGAAAAATAGTATGTTTTAATGCACCTTGGTGTTTTTGATAAAATTGTTATTCAAACGACGAAGCAGCTGCCCTTGAGGACGACGTCGGCGCTGCCAGTACGGACTTCCGGCGCTGCCAAAATACACTGCCAGCGCCAACAGTGCATAGTTTCGCTGCCGGAACTGTGTGTGGTGTCGTCCGCTGCTCTTGCCCTCCTCAAGAAATCAATTTCCAGATCGTCCCAGATTCAATCCAACCTTCTTTTTGTGTTTTCAGGCTCGTTTGAGCTCGGAATTGGGACCAGTTTGAACACATAAGTATTGTTTTAGTTGTAGGACATGTTTGTAAAATTTAACAAGCATGTCCCTCTATATTTCTAGCCTCGAAGCCCAATTTGTAATCCGCCCAGCCAACTGGACCGTGAAGCCCAGATCCAGTGTGACTAGCAACTTCTAGACCCGATTCCAAGTCTCTCTAAACTCATAATCAACCCCAGTTCAAACCATCAGATTTGTATCGACGAGACGAACAACTTCCGTGTTCTACTCGAGAACCAATTCCGACCACATCAATGGTCAAACCACATCGAGTGCCAGACACTCCGATCTACAAGGTTAAAAAGTATTTCTAACCTTATATGTAGTATATCAACTATCCTTGTGTATGCTTGCAATGTTTAAAACGCTTACCAAAAGCATGATCCAATCCAGTATTAACAGGCTAAAGGACTAACCAATGTAATTATCTAAATCAAATAAATGTCAGCAAATCATTTAGAAATCTTAGGATTGCCATGAAGAAGTAGTAAAATGTTGTATAGGAATTCAAGATGACTAATAATAAAACCGATCAAATCTAAAAACCCAGTTTTAGGCTTTGTGCATGTAATTAATTCAGACCAGCCAGTTCTTTGCTATTTGTTAGAAACCTCAAGGTTAGATGAATGCATAAGAGTATTTGCTACTTCTTAGAATTGAGTCACTTGAACGTCTAAATTGGATCCCTTTATTGCTTTCATCTGTATTTAAATTTCCGCAATTTATACTGTGAACTGCATGAATGTTGAGATGATATAAAACGAGTACATCCAGTAAAAGCAAAACGTAACTGATAAGCCAAGTACAATAGTTTTGGTAGAATGTTCACGAACCATTTTTTTAGTCCCGCGTACGATAATCTCACCCATACGCGAGTGAGGTTATCCAGTCGGTATAAAAGGTATTTCTAGCTAAGCTAGGTGGCGACTCCATATATTCACAAACCCAGTACGGAATAGAGTCTTGCCATAAGTCTGGGCAAGCGGCCACTGAACTCCTCTCCGCTCACAATGACAACTCCATTAAGGAATAAAATGAACTGTTTTTAAAATATAAAAATGATTTTCAGAATTGTTTTCAAAAATAGTTCCCATGGATAGGGGTGTGCAAATCAAAACTGAAATCCAAAAACCGAACACCAAAGAAGATCTCCTTCGTTTGGATTTATACCCAGACGAAGTAATCGTTTGGATTTTAAACTCAGACGAGTTCTTCATATGGGTTCAAAAATTAAAATAAAAAACGATTTTTGATTTTCTTTTGTCTATGATGTTTATTAGAATTTATTTTTCTTTTTTGGTGTTTGTTAGAACATGTTGAAAGAAATTAGGGAAGAAGATGATGAAGTGGAGACATAACAGTGACGTGGACAATGACATGACGAAGAGGAAGGCGTGAGTAAACTTCCGGCAAGCCACGTCGAAAAAAAGTCGCCGAAATTGATTTAGGAACTGCCAGAAGTTCACTAATGCTAAGTAGAGTAACTATTTTGGAACGAAAATTAGTTCAGTGGCCATTTTAAAAGTTTAGAAAAATACAGTGACCCCTTGAATCAATTACCCTGAACTACACATGGGCATGTTTAAATTTTTTATCGCTTTCCAAAGCATGATAAAATCCATTATTAATATGCTAATGAACCTAATCACGTTAACTTAGCTAAATCCAGCAAATAACCTAGAAATCATAGGACTGCCATGAAAATGCATTAAAGGCATTCAACCTGACTTAATAAAATTAATCTCATTTAGACATCCGATTTTTGGCTTTAAATGCAAAATGGTAAAGAACCACCACCATCTGATACGTGATAGAAACCACCAGGATTAGATGAATGCTTAGGAGTACATGCTACATGTGTCACATGATAGTCTAAATTGAGTCATATGCGCGTCTTAGCTGTATACTGCTTTCAAACGTGTTTACATTTCTAGTATTATATCCTAGTGAACTACATAATTGTTGAGATGAGATAACTAGATATGTCCAGTAAATAAATATATGATCGATAAGGCAAGTACAAGAGTCGGTAATATCCATCGAACCCTGTCTTTTGGTTCGATGCACGATAATCTCACTTATAAACGAGTGAGGTTATCCAACCGGTAGAAAAAGCATTTCCTAGCTGAGTTAGGTGGCGACTCCATATTTTTCAAAATCTTTCCAAATCGCAAAGTCATCCATAAGCCTGGAAGAGCGATCCCCCGAACAACCGCTTCGCTCACAACCAGCATATGCCATTAGACCATCCCCTACTAGAGGTGGGCATTGGATGGTTCAGCCCATGAATCGGCCTAGTCAACCCAAAACTGAAACCAATCAAACCTTCAACTGGGTCAAAATCAGTCTAGAAACGTGATAAGGTCAGTTCCGGGCTGGTTCCGACTTTCTTTAATCTGAAACTATCGGTTCCGGTTCCAACCCTTTGAAAATGATAATTTTACAGAACTTACTATATATATGACTAATTACTAAATATTTTATCATTTTTATCTTTATTATACTATACCATATATATAATTATTATTTTTTTAAATATATTATACCATATATACTATATATAATTAATTGTTGATGGAGTTTGCTTTCAAGATGGGTTAACCTGCAAAACAAATGTTAGAACATTAATCGGACGGTGGTTGTCTGATGAGCACTCTAATGTCTAAGTCAGTAATTGACTGTAAAATAGCTTATGAGCTTATTCAATATTTATTGTAATATGTTGTGATAAGCATACCTCATATTCTTTTTTATAGTAGTATGGCGAGGGTATACCTAGTAAAGTCCAAATAGGAATAGAGCTCCTATATCGTAGTAAATGTTATCCTAGTAGGATTCTCCGATAGGTCTTTTAGAAGGTCTAAGTCTTCTAGATGATTCGTGAATCTTCTAGATTGATATAGAGCTGCATTTGGACTAGGAGTCCATGTTTGGATAAAATAAAATCTTATACGGATTTACCAGAGTAATTATTTTCAAGCCTTATGAGGTTCGGCCATAGTTGGGCGAATCCTGGGGGGGTTCACTTCATTGTACGCATCCTTAGGGATTCAGCTATTTGACCACTTATGTTTTTCTTAGTATTCAGATTCGGGGATTTGGCTATGAACCATTAGGTTTGGTTTTGATCATTAGGTCCCCCACAAGTAAGCTAGTGGAGTTTGGTATTTATGCCTTTAGTTAGGTTTTAGCTATGTTCATTTCCTTTTAAGGCAAAGCCTTTATCTTGGGGAAGCCTTTGTCATATGGTGAAACCTTTTATCAAAGCCTTTTTGAAAAATCTAAAGCAAATTTAAAATATGCACAAGTTCGAGCCCCTTTTAGAATGCGTCATCTAATTTGGAGATAATGCAATTGAAGATGTTTGTCCGCTTTGTGAAAAGGCGTTAGAGTCGGTTGAACATCTTTTTTTATAGGGTTAATTGCAAATGTATACACGAACTTTACCCTAATTTGCAATTATAACATAAACGTTGAAACTTGGCAATGTCAGTAACCAACTTTCATTTTTAGGCAAATAGGTATACCGACCAATCACGCAACGACACATGGCGGTATATTGCAATGTCCAGGTTAGTGTTTTTCGTGTTTGGTGTATCGATTTGCCAAAAGTGTAAAGTTGGTTATTAACATTGCCAAGTTTCAAAGTTTATATTGTAGTTGCAAATTAGGGTAAAGTTCGTGTATAAATTTGCAATTAACCCTTTTTTATAATCCATTTGCACAATAATATTAGTTACGTCGGGATATGCCTATGGCTTCTTTGACATCGGGGAACTTCAGAATGGTTCTAGCTCGCATTCAATACCCTTGACCAAGACCAACTAATCCTTAATTTTTTACATGCTGGGTAATTTGAAAAATCAAAATCGATCTTGTTTGGTCAGGTAAGAAACCTTTTATTGATTCCATACTATAGTTATATGAGTCCATGAGATACAAATAGACTCATGCTCAAGTTTACCCAATGAGGAGAACTAACAATATAGGAGTGTGCACAACGCAGCACATCCTAATTGGAGTCCACCTCCCATTGGGAATGATAAGATTAATTTTGATGTTGCTATGTTCGAACCGTGTAACCGTACGAGCTTGACAAGGGTGGTTAGAAATCATGAGGGGCATCTTTTTAGTTGCTAGCTCAGACACTACTCCAGAACTCCTTGATCCAAGGCTGGCGGAAGCTCTTACCATCCGTGAAACTTTTAGCTGGGTGATGACAAAGAACTGATGTCAAGTGATCTTCCTCCTAATACTTCACATATGCTCGTTTCTGATATATAAAATTTTATGTTTTTTTTAAATAGAGATGTATAAGTGTTTTCATAATTATTATAAAAAAATCTCTTTCAATAATATATAACTATTTTAATTTATCTAAATGGAGGACTCCCATATATTATTAATATCTACGAATTTTTTGATTAGTCAATTTTTAGTTATTTTTATTTTTAAATAAAGAAATTATATCCAAAATTACAATTATTACAACTACTTCTCTTCATTTCTTTTTTAATTTTTGAATCATTTGACTTAATATATCTTCAAAATATATTTGACTTGTCTTTTTAAAAAAATTTAATAAGTTATTTTTCATCAACATAAAATTATTAAGATTACGCTATAATTTTACTATATATATATATATATATTAATGTCGGGCGGTATAACCGACCACTTAATTGCAGAAATATAAAATGCGGAAATATAAATTACAATATGAACAAGGAAAGGAGGAGAAGAAAATATAGAGGGAGAGAGAAAAAGTAGAAATTTTCTAATCTTGAGAAAATTTGGTGTGTCTTCCTTTGGAGAAGAGGGTCCTTTTTATAGGGAAATTGGAGTGCATAATGTAGCATGAATAGTACTTTGTCTGTCACGAGATTCCTGTAGATGAATAGTACTCTGTCTGCCACACTACTGTAGCATGAATAATACTTTGTCGGCCACGAGATTCTTGTAGATGAATAATACTCTGTCTGCCACATTATTTCTGATACATACCGCGAATAATACTCCGTTTGTCAAGGAAAAGCTGTCGGAAATATTATCGAGGAATAATACATTTTTTTTAATTTCTTTTTTTAATACACCTTAATTTTTGCATAGACTGCTCAAATGAGTTTTCGGTGCATCAGGTTTTTATTTATTTTTATATATACCTTAATTTATGCATGGGCTTCCCAAAAACAGGTTTTCAGTCCATCAAATATTTGTCATAGAGCTATGAAGGGCTCTTACCAGTTCTGGGAGTTTTAAAATGGATGATATTCATTCCTGCACCTGTAAGGTTTTGTCCTCGGACTGGGTTATATTTGTGGCTTTCGCAATGTCAACATAAGGTAATATGAGTTTTGCTCCTGAAAGGGTTATTTCAGAAGGAGTATCTTCGGGTTTTTCTTCAGAAGGCAGAACCTTCTCTTTTCCTTTCTTTTTTGGCATGGATCCTTCTATCTGTTCTGCAAAAATTCTCTTGTTAGAAAATCAGGCAGAGAGTTGGCTTCGCCTTTAATATATTCAATATCAAAATCAAAAATACTTAAAATAGTTTGCCATCTAGCAAAGATTTGTTTAGATGCAATATTTTGAACATCTTTTTGTAAAATCTCCTTTGCAGATTTACAATCGACCCTAAGTAAAAAATATTATTTAGTAAACCAGATTGAAATTTCGTTATGCATAAGACGATAGACAATTTTTTTTTTAATTGTGGAATAATTCTTCTGGCAACCATTCCAATGGCCTGAAGTGTATTGAACAACTAGTTCCCTGCCGTTCACAACTTGTTTTAAGATACCGCCAAAGCCTAAATCGCTAGCATCTGTTTCGACCACCTTAGGTAGATCGGGATTGGCTAGATAAAGACAAGGGATTTCTAATACTTGTTGTTTTATTTTTTTTAACGATGCTAGTGTGTTCATCAGTCCAGGGAACTAGGGTTTTCTTAAGCCTATGTGAAGAGGCTTAGCTAACCTATTCATATTCGGACAGAAATCTAACATATAATTGAGGCTTCCGAGAAATCTCTGAAGCTGAGTTTTGTCGATAATTTTATCAGAAAATTTACTAGCAAACTGCAAAGATCTTTCTTTAGGAGTTATGGTGCCACATGTAATATAATGACCCAAAAACCTAACTCTAGTTTGAAATAGAGATATCTTTTTTGCAGAAACTACTAACCCATTTTTCTTGATGATGAAAAAGAATGTTTTTAAATGTTTTAAATGTTGCTCAATTGAGTTAGAAAATATAAGAACATCATCAACATATACAATACAAAATTCCGAATAAGAATTTTAAAAATATCATTCATAATCCTCTGAAATTCAAAAGGTGCATTTTTTAAACCAAAAGGCATTAAATTCCATTCATATTGTCTAAATGGAACTGTAAATGCAGTTTTATACCTATGTTTTGGGTCGATTTGTATTTGCCAAAATCCCGATTTCATATCGAATTTTGAAAATACAAATGAAGAACATAGTTTTTGCAAAAGGTCTTTTTTGTTGGGTATAGGATACCTAATCCAGCTTAATGCTTTATTTAGAGGTTTATAATTAATAACCAATCTAGGAGTTCCTCTTTCTATTTTTGAGGCCTTGTTTACATAGAAAGCTGCACAACTCCAAGGAGATCTAGATTTAAAAATTAACCCTTTAGATTCTAGATCTTGAATTTCTTTTCTACAAAATTGTTCCAATTCAGCATTCATCTGAATTGGCCTAGCCTTAGTAGGAATATTTTTCTCATCAAAAAGAGGTTCATAAGGTAAATCTACCATATGTTGTTTTCTGGACAAAAAAGCATTTGGTAGTTCCGAACAAACTTCTTTTTCAAAAAAGTTTTGGAGTTCCGTTATCTTGTTTTTTATAACCTCAGCTTTTAACTGGTGCTCGATTTTTTGAAGTTGGACTTCTCGTTTTTAATTGAAATAAATCGTTTTGTTTTCCTCTTATTAGAAGATTGATCTCATTATTATAAATAGAACTTGCATTTATAATATTGAGATTTTTGGTTTTAGGTTTTTCTAAAAAAGAAAAATTGAGTTTTACTTTCTTTTCTTTAAAATATATTCCATCATAATCTACCTTGTAAGGTGTTATTAAATTGATAAAAGGTGTTCCTAATATCACCGAATGGTGTATATTATCGACCAATACAAAGTTTGTTTTTATTAACAAGCCACTGTTAGAAATACTTGCTTCCGTTTTTCCTTTTAAATTCATTTTAGAATTATTTGCAGAAGTACGTCTTTCAGAAGTTTTTCATGAAGATTTTTTGGAACCAATCATGTCTTAATACAATTTAGATATGCACCAGTGTCAAATAGCGCAATAGTGTCCATTTTAAAATTGTTTGAAAAAACAATAGAGATTTTTATAATATACTTTCTAGAGGTTATTTCTCTCAGAACAATAAAAAATCTTCAGGAACCTTTTCGATTTATTCTAGATTTTATTTGTCTAATGACTCCTCTCCTTCACTAGCACTAGAAGTTTGTGATAGTTGGGAAACTAAAAACTGGATAGTCTCCGAATCTTTTTTTTTTATATCTTTAATTTATGATTTTATGTCTTTTATTTCCTTTTGTAGGTCTTGAATGGTACCTAAAGGTTTTTTATCTTTCCTTTTTCTATCAAGAATAGTTGTAAGATCATACAATCCTGTACTAGTAGAAGGGATATTTGTTTCTACAGTTTTAGGTTCTTCTTCTAAGGATTTTTTGAGCTGATCTAGACATTTTTTCTGCATAATATGTTGGATTACATCTAAAATCAAGTTTTGTTCCTTTGTAAGAACATTTACATGCTTTGATTCAAAATCATCATCAGAGTTGGAATCAGAATCAGACGAAGAAGTAGTAACTAGTTCGTCCAATTGAGGATTTTGACCTTCTGAAGACATTTCAGTTTCAGAGTCAGAAGAATATGCTAACAATGCTTCTATTTGATCTAGGACTTCACCTTCTAAATAAAGTTCCTGGATTTTCCTAGATACTCTGCAATGTTTAGATATATGGCCTTTCTTACCACATTTGTGACAAGTAATATCTTTTAAGTTGGCTTTATTTGTTTTAGGCTTATCATATTATTTTCTGAAAGATTTTCTGTAAGGTTTTTTGTAATAAAGTTTTTTATGATGAGTATCATGGTTTTTATCTATGGATCTAGGACGAAAATCTCTAAATCTGCTGCAATCACCATCACAGTTCTGATCTTTGCCTATAGTAAAATCAAATTGCTTGCAGAAAGATCCTAATTCTTTTTTAGTTTTTCTTAATTCCCATTTTAGTTTTTTTTGGAGTTTGAGATCTTGGCAGATCTCTAGACCTTGTTTTTGTGTTAAATTAATAAGTTTCCCATATGTTAGTTGGTCATAAGGGATGATATGGGAGCCAAAAGTTTCTCTAATTTTATTTCTAACCTTTTCTCCTAACAGGGTTGGGAGACCGGCTAAGAGCTTTTCTTTCCAAAATGGTTGGTTAGAGTCTTCCCTAAGCATGACTCTAGAGAGAAATGTTGATTTATACCATTGGAAATCACTAAGTTTTTTACATCTAAGGTTTGACAAAAGGTCTGTGTTTTTATCTTTAAGATGTGTGGAATCTCCTATAAAGTGTAATGGTATAGCAAATATAAGAGTTGACACAACATCTTGAATAGGATTTCCTAGTTCATTTAGAACAGGTCCTCCTTCATCACTTACCTGAACAACATTTAGAATATCTAATTGCTGGATTTTTGTAAGATAATAATCCCACCATCCTTTGAGTTGTCCTGAAAATCCTACTATAAGGAGTTCAACTACAGTCCTATCAGAGGTCCCTATTTGGGTTTTATAAGCATTGGATGCCATAGTCATTTGCTGTAATAAGTTTAAGATTTGATATTCAGACATACCATCAATATTCCATTCGTAAACCGAGGAGGCATTGTACCTAGGCTGGACTAGCATATTAGGTTGATTGCCTAATTCTAATTCTGGATGCCTAGAAGGAATCATAGATAAAGGATTTGGGTTATGCAGTGTAATTTTTCAATTTTTGGAGACTCTTCCTGAAAAACTTCTTCATCAGATGTATTTTCAGTTTTTTCTAATACCCATATGCTCAGTGGTGAATCTTCAACCACTGGACCCCTACTAGTGGCGGTTTGACCCATACTAGTGGAGGCTTCTATTTTATTAATTTGGTTTTTAATAACCTGAAGGAATTCATTTTAGCAGTTTTTCCTCATTTTGAACACTGACATATATTTGATAAGATTTAAAAATAGGTTTTACTTGTTTGCCTTTATCTATCCTTATAGACTCGATGGATAATTCTGGCTTTTGGACTTATCTTTCTAATCTAGAAAGTTGTTTCCCAATAGTATTTTGACATATATTTGTAAAATTATTCTGAAAAACAACATTTTTTATATTTACAAAATCGGTATCCTACAGTTTTTTAATCAGACAAGCATCAACTCTTTGGTTCGCATAGGTATAACTAATTTGCCTAAGAGGAGGATGTTCTGAGTCAATGGTTCCATCAGGTGTTTCCCAAGTTGGAACCTTCTTTCTAAATGTGATTGGCTTTATGGCTTTAAAATGGTATACAATATTGTTATTACATGCATATATTTCAAACCAATCAAAGAATAAAATATGAATTTTATTTTTGATTACAAAATTATAAAAATAATCTTGAATCATTTGTCTTTAATTTTGAAAATTCTTAAAGAACCAAGTCCTTTTTTCTAAATTTTCGATTGCATAAAAGTCATCACGTAATAATTTTTTATTTAGGAAAAAATCCTTTTCTATAACATTTAATTCATTTGCAATATTTTCTGTTATAGCTGAAGGAGTCGGAGAGCCAGGGGGTGACAGGTTTTGATTCTCTGTGCGAGAACCCACGTATACTGGTTGAGGTACCTGAGTACTATAGTCTACATTTTGCAAAGATGATGAAGGTATATCTGAAGTGGAATACCTAGCAGGGATGTTGTAAGGCAAGTTAATAACCCTAGGTAGCTGGTTTTGAAAAATAACCTGATCATCAGTTTTATAAGGCAAATTTATAACAGAGGGAAGTCTAGAGACTCTTTCTAAGTCAACTGATTCTGATTATGAGACATCTGAGAACCTAGAACTTGTGGGAACTCTGTCAAAACTAATTTTTACTTTACCATCTTGGTACTGAGTTATTTGTTTTAATTGGGTATTAGGATTTAGAGGAGTTATGTTTTGTGCAAAAGGCTGAACGGCTCCTTCAAGGATCCATTCTTCAGGGAGAGATATTTCTTTGCACTGAATAGGTTTTGGAATTACTATATTAGATTTAGTCAAATCGGTTTGGAGAAGAAGAGTTTCTCCCTTATTATTTTGAAATCTATGCCTAGAGTTAAACGCAGAAATCATGGCTTTATAATGAACTTTGTATATTAAAGCTACTGGTATAGATCCTTCAATCATTTCATAGTCATGAGTTTTAATTTGGAGGATCAAGCATTTTAATAAATTTTTGTCACTTAAAGAGACGGTAAAGTTTGGATAACAGTCGAAAGAGACTGGTCCTTTGCAAAGACTAGATTCTATCGTTCCTAACAGGGAATCCTGCAAATGGATAAATCTAGTATCTCTAAGTGTTGCTAAAATAGAGGTGTTTAATCCTTCTTTAGTAAGAGGTTTTAGGCCAACTTGAACTAGCCCCATGTGAATATAGCTATAACCTTTAGATATATGTTTTTTAATAGAATTTTGAGAAAGAAGATAAATTGTTTCAAAAGGTTTTGAAAGTTGGATATCTCTTTTTTCAGTTTTTATGGTATAATCAATTTTAAAGAATTTTAATTTTTCTGAAACATATATTTGATTGTTATGGACTTTAGGAATTTTCCAATCATTTATATGTTTTTTAAAGTTTTCAATTATTATATCTTCACTGCTAATAAAATTTTTATTTTTAGTTAAAGAAGAAGAAGAAGAAACATAATTAATTCTAAATAGTGAACTCATAATTTTAATATTATACTTATCTTACTATACTTAACACCTACAAACGGACGGTTAAACCAACGGTTTTGATGCCTTTTCTAGGTCTTACTGCCAGGACCACCACCCCAAGAGGCTCAGTGCAAGTATAGTTTAATATGGATAAATTAAAAATATGAAACAAAATAATAAATAAATAAGGTAAATAACTAGATATATAAAATTAAGCACATAAAATTAAAAGTATAAATATAAATAACGTAAAATGCTATAAAAGTAAAAAAAAGAAATATGTTAAAAAAATTAGAATTATTTGTCAAATACACTCTTTTAAAAAGTATTTACTATTTTTTACGCCATCTTTTCATAATTTTCCACTCTACACTAATAATAAATATATTTATAAAAATACCCTACTACATATATGTATAAGACTTAGCTCTATTTTAAATTAAAAATTCATTCCTCTTTGAATTTTACCGCACCATTCTTCTCTCTCTCTCTCTCTTTCTCTTTTTATCTTCTTATTTTTCATTTGCTCTTGCATTCATCTATTTCCGCCGCTCATCGCTCTGCTGTTCGCTCTTCCATCTCGCCGTTACGCTTCTTCTGCGGATTACTCGTTGTTTTTTCAATGTCAAATTTTTTTCGGTGGATTTTTCATCGCCGCGATTATTCCATTGATTTTCTCATCATACATTTTTTTTCGATAGATTCCTCGACATCGTTTTTAGTGTTTTTGAAAAAATTTAGATTTTTTGTGATGATTTAGATATTTTGCAAATAGATTATTATACATTTATGATTTTTTTTATTTGTAAAATTCTTCTATTATTCATATAATTATTTGTCTTTCTCTTATTCATAGATTTCTTTATTTATTTTAATGCTACTGATTTTATAAAAAAAAATTGATTTATTGTATATTTACAGTGTTTTTATAGTGTATTTACGTTATAGTGTATTTTTGGTATATCTATAGTGTATTCTGTTGTTTTTATGTATCTATGTTTTTTGGTATATTTCTGCCGTTATTTGGTTATATATGGTGCATTTGCAGTGTTTTTATGATATACACCATAAAAATACTTTAAAAACACCATAAATACATTTTGCACTATAAAAACACCATAGTTACACTATATATACACAATAGTTACACTAAAAACACAATATATCAACTATAAATACATCATAGTTACATTAAACAAATAGGATAAAAAAAACACAGAAAAAAAATCTATAAAAAAGAAATAAATTATTAAAAAAGTGAAAAAAGGTATTTGTGAAACAATAAAAAGAGAAGTTATAGTTGGTAAAAAAATAGGAGTCGTAAATATGTTGAAATAAATAAAGTCGTAAATAAAATACAAAATAGGGTATTATAGTAAATTTCCTCTAAAAAATTTGAAGTTTATTATCAACATGAAAAGAATTAAAATAATTGTATAACATTGACTAAAATTATTAGAAATGGCTCAAAAATAAAACGAAATAGAAAAGAAATCCATAAATAATTAAAAAACAATAAAAATTATTCCAAAACATATAAAATAATATAATGTTACTATCTTCTCACTAAGAAATTTATTGTAAGTATCCAAAACCTTCTCATATGAATAATGTATAAAAATTAATAAATACTGATGGCTATAAATTCTAATATTTAAATGATTATTACTTAACTAAGTTATTCTAAAATAATTTTCATAAAATTTTACAACAATCTAGTGCATAAAAACTTTAAAACATTATTATTTTCTCTTTATGAATTTATTTTAGTATTTTTATTAAATTTTACCATAAATTTTGTAATGTTCTATGTTAAATTTCACCTCAATTCATACGATTTTTTTTGAACATCTTATCCTTTTATTTTTAGGAAAATTTTTAAGCTATTAATAATTTTAACGCTTTTTATTAACACAATTTGAAGTGTATTTTACCCATACCTTATGAGAGCATTAGTAATTGTTCCTATTTTATTTTAACAAACTTTGTTCAGTTGGAAAACTAAATCACCAAAGGAAGACACATTTGGTAGAGAAGATAGGAAAAATATAGACCGGTTCCATCCATAAAAGCAAACCATTAGTGAGTTGATGCATAAATAACAACTGATGCTTGAAGATGACGGTCCACCTTGAAGTGGGCATGGAAAAACCTCCTTATCTGCCATTTTTATCAAAAACTAAGCAAAGGAAAAGAAGAGAAATGCACTTTATTGCATATTCAATTAAAAAAAGATCAGTTATATACCTCTCGAAAAGACTGTGAAACCAGAAAATCCTTAACCAGCCTCTCCTCTGAGTCGAACAATACAATATGACTTGGCTGCGACCAGTTTTTCGCCATTTCGGATGTAAATCCAACAGGATCTATCATGAAACGATCCGACTCATCAGGGACTCCTCTCTCTTCACTGGAAGATGCCAAAATGAAAATGCTGAATCACATCAAAAGATGAATGGGAACAAAGATGCAATCATTCAAATCGACAAAAACTGAACCTTGGTGAGCAGTCGAGAAAACGCATGGGTATATTGAAATGGAGTGTGGAATAATAAGGTGTAGCATGACAGGGCGTAAGGAATAAGATACTTTTCACCTTCTCTCGCTGGGCTTCCTTGGATAAATACACCATGGCATCCTCAGTTCCTCTCTGTCATGATGCTTAAAAGTATTAACAAAAACCAAATTATCAATCTAATTCCAAAAACAAAAGTACAATTATTAAAGTAATGTATTAGGTTCACATTTTTCTGGAACTTTTCCTCAGAGCAATGAGCCGGGTGTAGCTCTGTGATTGAAAAAGACCGTACAGAAAAGCTCAAGTCTAGAGTTGAGCAATGTACCTGGTGAACTAGACTCATATAGAAAGCCATTGGAATATTTGTAGCTAACAAGAAAATAACAGCAAATCCTACTTTTGAAGGCCATCTGGTACGCGTTTTTGAAGAGCCTGCCCTTTTACCATCTAGAAAATGAGGTCTTTCCAACACAGATAATGCATATCCAGAGAACATCAGGGCTATTGGCAGCACAGGTAAGACAAACCTATTTTCATGGTAAAAATGGGTAGAAATTACATTAAAAAAACTTGAGTTAACAGATCAAGGATGCACTAAAAGTTGAAATAAATACCAGTAGAGTACCGGAATTCTTTATGACCCAATAAACTGTAAAGTATTAGCACCCATGCAATAAGGCCTGAAAACTTCCAATGCCTGCACTTGATGCTGCCAGCTATTGAAAAGGGTATGAAAGTGAAGAGCATGACAGTAAATCCCTGGGAGAAATACCAGTGCCATGCATGAGTTCCATAATAGTCCCCCCCGGAGGAAAGAAAATTGAACTTAAGAAAGTTAAACGGAACGATGACCCATGAGCCATACATCAAGCGATCCAACAAACAGGATAGGCCAAGCACCAAAGCCCTGATTCCATACCAATTGTGAGAAAAACAACACCTCAAGCATGCAGAAAACAGTAAGGATAAGAACAATTATTGTGGAACTTGAAGGTTATTATGACTAATTTTCATAATGCATTTATAAAAGAAGCATAAAATGCATTAAAATTGATATAATAATAGTTATACATTCAGTGTACATTACAAGGAATGGTGACCTCGTAAAAGTCCCAATGTTTCTGCTACTAACAAGGTAAAACACAAGGGAAAGAAATGTAACTAGCATTATACCCTTATACAACATTTTCCAAGATAATCTATTCCTAAATGCCCATACTACTTGCATCTGAAATTACCAATCAGATTAACATTTTAAAAAGAGAAGGGATCTAAACTGTACTGTGGACCTCATTGTTATTTGAAGAGAAGCATCTTAAATTTTGCATAGTTAAATTAAAAGGGAAACTTTTCCTTGAGCTTTCATATTTGTAGGCAAACACAGAAACAGTTATAACCACCTTCAACTTTTGATGGTAGAATTTATTCTTAAGTAGAAGGCAAAAATACAAAGAGAAATACCATTGCTCAATTGCTCTACTTCTAGTACACAGGGTCCTCTTTTGGAAAACAAAAAGTAGATAACAGTATAAATGAAGTGACTGATTAAAAGCCTAAACCCACAAGTCCAGGCTGCAAGTGCAGAAAAAAATAAAAGCATTACGATAACACCAAAATAGATCTTCTAGCACAGAAGAATATCAAAGTTGAAAGTGGAGAAAGCGCACTCTATCAAAACAGAAATGGCGAGAAATAAATAAATTCAAGCTGAATGATATTAAACCAACATAGACCACCTATATTTCTTTTCCTTTTATGTTAGCAGTTGCATTAAAATGCAAAATGACATAATCCTGGATCAAAGCTTTTTTTAGGTTGGACAGATATTTCATTTATGCTCAAAGCACATAAATATTAGCAGGAACGACTGCCAAGTTTGAAACTCATAAGAAGACACCTACAATACAAACCTTTCACCTTAATTAACTAGACACGGTTGCAAATAAAAAATACAACTAAGAATGACCTAGATGCCTCCTAGGGGCAGTTGAGTTCTAGTTCATGCTCAAGCATTACTCCATTAAGGGAGAAAACTTTCAATTTTCATGTCTCCCCTGTACTAGACCACCTATAGTAAGGTTAGCAGCTAGCAGCCTAGCACCAACTTACCAAGAGGCAACACATGTTAACGAAACCATGAGGCCCAAATTCATAAATCCAATCACGGTTAGCTGAATTGCACAAACAAATGAACTATATCATAAAATGACGACTGAAAACAAAGCCAACAAAAATCAGAAAATCTAAAAAATTAAACATATGACAACAAATTATGCAATAATATGTGGACAAGGGGGAATAAAGAAAGATGCGTTATTACCTACCCAATGGGAAACACCTCCAAAACTATGAATCTCAATCTATCTCTTGTCACAAACAGCTCAAGAAGGCCAACATACACCCATATGATACCACTTGTTGGTCGAATTGCACAAGCTAATGCTGCAACAATTAGTCCCCACTTCCTTGAATGTACAGGTATGTTAGGATGAGATTCTCTCATGCAGGGCCAGTAGTACAAACCCACCAGTGTAAGTACAGTTTCCAAGCTATTTGACAAAGTACGGCTGAAGCAGAAAAACATGAACCAGTTTGCCAATTGACAAAAGAGCTGTAACGTAGTTAAGTGCATAATCCTATAAACATAACTTGTCACATGCATAGAAGTTGATAAGTAGCTTCCAGTTTGATATGGAAGAGACGTATTAATCAACTATAGCATAATAAAAGCATTAACAGGAAATCACATGCATATAGAGGCATAAAAGAAGGATACAGCCCATTTAGCCACGGAATTATTGAATAAAGCATGAGAGATTTTGTACAGATACAAATCACCAACTGCTGAAAAGAAGGCTTGAAGAAGTCGCGGCATCTTGGTCTGCAAAGGATACAAAAGAATTTGGTTAACATTAACAAACAAATGAACAGCTATTCAAACCAATAGATATACCAAAATCATAGAACCGAAAACAATGAACTAATGATGAATTCTATTTTCCAACTAGTTTCATTTCAATCATTGATATGTTCAAACATCTCGACCACAATTCACCATACCCTTAAGTTTTGACCTACCGAATCTAATTCATCAATAACAACAGCAAAAAGTGCATCATACCATCCAACTGTTTTCAATATGAGCAATTCTAACTTCATATGCAAACATTATTTAAAGCACAAAAGCGCATAGTTTACTTTTACATTACCATAAACCACGGAGTATCAAGACCCAGTAATGCAAGAACTTTATACAGCAAAGCAAACACCATGGGATGCAAATAGCTACGAATTCCCTTCTTCCACTCCCAGGTCAAGTGACCATACCTGCCAATTATTAATGATTTTATGTCATTGTCTTTGCTAATGTCTGAATTTGGCAAAAAATGACAAGAGGCAAGGAAAAAAGATATACCCAAATACAATGTAATGAGCAACTTCAAGGGATTGCCAGTGCTCATCTGGATTGAAATACGTTTGAATGAATAGAGCATTCACTATTCGAAAAGCTAGACAAAGTGCAAAGATGGATTTTGTTGAGTAAACATTGTTGGGTCTGTGGGATTTGAGTTCTCCTTCTTGTTTGTCGAGATTTGAGTTTGGAGCACCATGTCTCTGCCTCATTCTTAAACTGAAATCAATTTATTTATACTAAGCAAAACAAAAAAAAAAAACACTAGTGCTAGTTGTTGGTTCAAGCATTTTGTCGAACATATTGCGTTCAATATGGAATTGAAGTTGCTCAAAGCAAATGTCAATCACTGCTAAATTTTCATAGACAGATCTCATAATTCAATTAATATATATGACATGCTTACCTTTGCAGTATGAATTAGGTGGGCGGGTGTTTTCTTAGTCCAATCTCATTTCATTTGATGATCATGCTAATAAGTGGGTCAGCTTCAGATTTAGGAGAGCGTCCTACATTTTAATTTCAAATATAATTCATAATTTAATACTCCTATTACAAATAATTTAATCAAGGCTAATCCCTTGAAAAAAAACCCAACTTTCAATTTCTCTTCGTTTGCACCCTCATCTTTCAAAATCTTCAATTTTACCCCAATTTTGACCTTTCAACTTCAATTGTACCCTAATTAAAATCTGCACGGATTTTTTGCCACCGTGGACGACATGTCACTCAATTCCTTGCAATTACCATCTTACCCACGCTGAGTTGAGCTAACCATGGCCGGATCTCATAGTTAAACAAAACGAATCATTTTATTCTTTTTTATCTGAATTCAAAAAGAAACCCTAAGTAATTACTGCTTCTTCTTCCTTACACCAGACTCTTCTTCTCCCTTACACCAGACCCTTCATAGCCATTTCTGATAGTGAACAAACAATGACGACCATGACACAATCATTTTTGGCGTTGGAAAATGTCTCCGACGAGCTTTACAATCTTCCTCCGACAAGGGTTCGCGGTAATTGTTGTCATGGAAGGTTGTCACTGTACACTTCATGGACAAAAACAAACCCAGCTAGAAGATTTTGGAGATGCTCGAAGTTAAGGGTAAGGGTTTGCTTATTTTCTTAGTTAGGCTGTTATTTCTAAATTTGAAAAACGGTTGTATCGCATGAAACTGTAATTTTTCGTTTTTATGCTGCAAATTTCTGAATTAATTGATACATTTTCCCTCGTTGGTTTGTGGGTTTGAGGGTTTTTTATTGATTGAGTTGTTGCATTGTTCAGTTACAAATTTGGTTGCAATAATAGGCTGATTTGCATTGGATGGTTTATTATAATAACCTAATTTTTGTGTTGTATCTTATGTATTAACCAGACACCTCAAGACTGTGGGGCATTCCGCTGGTACGACGATCAGATACCGCCAGAGCAAATTATGAAGTTTCACATCCTGTTGGATAAAATTGATGTACTGAAGGCTGAGCTTGTCGATCACGACAATCGAATTGCTGAAATGACAAACACAATTAGGATGTTTGAAGCTGCACGGGAAAAAGCAGTCGCGGCCTTTACGGAGTTATTAGATGAAAATGACATGTTGCGGAAGGAGAATGAGGAACTGCGCGCTAAACCAGATGGGTCACAATCTTGTTCCTGGTTTTGCAAGAAAGCTTTGATGATCTTATTGTATATTTATGTCATATATGTTTATGTTATGACATCAACAAGGAGTTCAAATCAAATGCTTTTACTTCCTTAGTATGAAAACTGTGGGTTGTATTATGTGTTGTAGGTCTTGAAGTGGAAAAGATAATGCGCACGCAGAAGTAGCGGTGATGGCAGCCGGTGTTGATTTGTAGCAATGTACTATTGTTGTTTTTGTTATGCAGTCGGTTATTTTTATATCTACTTAGTATTGTATCAAGTAGGTGTAGGTGTAGGTGTAGGTGTTTGCAATGTAACCGACCGCTGTTTATGTATTGTATTAGGATTTATGCATATATTGTTGTTTATGCATTTAAGATATGCCTCAGTACTTGGCTTTTTGTAATGTAATTGACAATTAAGAACGTAATGTTATCATGCTGTTTTAGCCATTTGTATTTAGTATCGTTTCACAAATTTTACGAACACATTACTGCATTTTTGAATAATGTGAAGTTACGGAAAAAACTATAAGCAGGGTATAACACAAAGCAGTATAACAGTACGCAAATAAAAGTGACACAAAGCCATAGGCAGTATAACACATTGCTGCATTTTACGAACACATTGCTGCATTTTACGAACACATTGCTGCATTTTACGAACATTAAGCAGTATACCACAAAGCTATAGACTTTAAGTTTACCTATGCTACAACAACGATGTACACTAACATCGGTATCAAAAATTTACATTAATCGATGGCCAAAAAAGACGCTGTGTAATTACTTAGGGTTTTATTTTCTGAATTCAGATAAAACGAACAAAACGATTCGTTTGTTTAACCATGAGACCCAGCCATGGTAAGTCCAACTCAGCGGTGAGTCAACATGGGTAAGATGGTAATTGCAAGGAATTGGGTGACTTGTCGTCCACGGTGGCAAAAAATCTGTGCAGATTTTAATTAGGGTACAATTGAAGTTGAAAGGTCGAAATTGGGGATTTTGAAAGGTGAGGGTGCAAACGAAGAGGGATTGAAAGGTGGGGTTTTTTTTTCATGGGATTAGCCGTAAATCAAAAAACAATAACTACCTTACAATTTTGGGCTTTATAAAGGGTACATTATTTTTAAAAAAAAGGATTTTTTTCATAAACAACCAAAATTTTGAAGTTTATTACTTTTATACGGATACAACTTTTCAATATTAAAACTATAGTACACGCTAGAAATATTTTCTTTTATACGGTCCAAATATATACCCCTCATCTCAAACAGCCCTCATAATTACAATAATTTTCTCTCTCATCATCATCAATTTCTCTCATCTCTCTCAACTCATATATCTCTAATCTCTCTTAGATCACACAGCCTCCTCCGACTCTTTCAGATCTGCCGCCCTCATCCATCTATCTTAACGACGTTGTTCAACATCGCTTCAAGTTTCATCAGTACTGTTTCTCTTTTCACCGTTGTTGAAGCTGAAGATCCAGATAGGGTTTCGGCGAGGAAAAGCGGCGGTAGTAGAATTGGTTGTTTTTGATATTGTAAAATGGCTTCTTGTTGTTCTTGCATTGCTTCTTGTTGTCTTTTTTCTATTTTAATTTCAGATATGAAATTTATCGTTCTTCTTCCTTCTTTTTTAGATCTACAATTTTCTTTCTTTTTTTTGTTTACTGTTTCTATATAACAATAATTTTTCATCATTAAACATGTATAAAGATTATCTTTTCATGTTATATAAAATAATTTTGTAATTTTATGGAATAAAAATCTGTTATTTCTGCATTTTTACTGTGTTTGGTTGTATTTTTGCGTTTTTCTTATTTTGCAGCACGATTTGTTGATAATGATTAATTGCTGAATTATTGTAATGTTGCAGTGTTGTTGATATTATGTTGACTTTATGTTGATATTGTGTTGATTATCAGTTAGTGTTTGCTTGAATTTGACATTGGCAAATAAGATAATATTGTCAGTGAAATAAACTAAAAAAAATAAAAACTTAACTGAGATTGGATAATAATATGTGAACATTGGGGAAAAAGACAAATAATAATTTTGAACGATTATAATGTTGAAGTGTTATTATGTTAATTTTTGGTTGATATTTTGTTGATTTTGTGTTGATATCTAGTTGATTTTAACATTGGCGAAAAAAATAATATTGTATATGAAAAAAAATAAAAAAATGAAATTAAATTGAAATAGAAAAAATGATACCTTAATTTTTGATTAATTGCTAAATTATTATAATGTTGATAATTTTTGTTAATGTTAAAATCAACTAAATATCAACATAATACCAACACAAGATCAACATTGTAACATTACAATAATTCCATTATTATTGTATTTTTCACCAATGCTAAAAACAACAAAATATCAACAGAAAATCAACACAATATCAACACTATAACGTTACAATAATTCAACATCTTTATTTGTCTTATTTCCCAATGCTAACATATCATTATTTAATCTCACTTATATTTTATTTTTTTAATTTATTTCCGGACATCATTATTTTATTTGTCAATGTTAAAATCAATAGAATATCAACATAAAATCAACAACACTGAAACATTACAATAATTCATCAACTAACAATCATCAATATATCGCGTTGCAGAATAAAAAGACGCAGAAGTACAACCAAACACAATAAAACTACACAAACAACAGAAAATTATTTTATGTACATGAAAATTAGTATTACATTTCGTAAATATAATCTTTACACATGTTTAATGGTAAAAAATCACTGTTACTTAAAAACAGTTAACAAAAAAATTTCTAGATCTGAAAATGGAAAAGAAAAAGAAGAAGAATATTGGACTTAAGTAGCAATTTGCCCTTTCGACTTGTAAGCAATGTGCAATTAACACATAAATTAACTTTGTAGGCAAATTAGTCATGAACTTGCATATTATGGGCAATTAGCTCCATTTTGGCAATTTACCCCCCTAAACTTGTAAGTTATTTGTCCCTCAATTGGCAATTTGCCCAATCAAATTTTAAGCTAATTTTCCAAAATGGGGCTAATTGCACATAATTAGCAAGTTCATGACTAATTTTCCCATAAAGTTAATTTATGTGTTAATTACTCATTGCTTACAAGTTGAGGGGGTAAATTGCTACTTAAGTCAAGAATATTGAATCATTTTGCCTCAAAATTTGATCACGTGCCTTTAAAAAACTTTTAAAATCATTAAAATCTTCCGATATCTATTCTTCCTTATGATAAAAATTCCGATTCAGATCTGGAAAAGAAAACGCGGAAACAGAAGAACGGCGACGGCGCAGCGAGGATGAAGGCGTCAGCGGAGCGGAGCGGCGCTGAAACTTAATGAAGGGCGGGGACCTTGAAAAAGAATAAAGAGCAGGGGATGGAAGAATATGGAGAAAATAACTGTTAATTTGAAAGCCAAAAGGAAAAATCGTATAAAAGAAATAATTTTAAGATGTTAGGTTATATTTTTAATATAAGATGGTGGGGAAAGTAAAAAAATGAGATGAGATGTATAAAAGTAAAGAGTCTCTCAAATGCCGTATTTGGCATGAAAAGCCCTAAAAAAAACTCGAGTTTGGAATACACTAACTCACCCCTTAATTTATATAAATACACTATATCACTCATTATGTTTAAATATATTATACTATCACACTCATCTGATAACTTTTCCATTAGTCAACTCAGTCAAAGGGTTAGATTTAACTCGTAAACTTATTTTTTTGTCCAGTTTCAAATGTCAAAAAAATTAAAATTAATTATTTATCAATTTTCTTAAATTACAATAAAAATAATACAAATATGATATACTAATATTTTAGTAAAATTTATAATTTTATTAAAAAAATTGAATAATATTTTAATGATTAAATTATTAAAATGTGATTATTTAAAAATCTTATTAATTAGATAAATCATCACATTTTAATAATTTTCTATATTAATATAATTAATAAATGATCCTTGTAAAAAAAACTAGTATTTCCAACATCAATATGGTTAACTATAATATATTTATTTATATATTATATAATTTTTTTAGAATTTTTTTATCAAATATATAATTATATTTTATTGAATTTTATAAATAATTTTATTATTTTTTATTATTTTAGAAAAATAAATGATTAATTTAATTTTTTTAAAGTAATAATTTTTGGATGAAATTGGACAAAAAATAAGTTTAAGGGTCAAATCTAACCCTTTGACCGAGTTAAATAATGAAAAAGTTACCAAATGAGTGTGATAGTATAACATATCTAAATATGAGAGGTGTCATAGTGGATTTACAAAAATCAAGAAGTGAGTTAGTGTATTCTACTAAAACAGAGGGGGTTTTAATAATTTATCCTTTTATAAAAATACCTTAAATAGTAGTTTTATGAAATTTAATCCTTAAACCAAAACTTGATGTTTATAATCCAACTTGTTTGTCATTTAACTTTTATACTCTTATGTTTTGGATTTTACTCTATTAACGTGTTTTGATAAAAAAAAACGTTTAAACAGTTTCAAAAACATACATTAACAACCATTTTTTAAAGACATATTATAAAAGGTTTTAAACGGTTTTAAAAATATACTTTCACAATTATTTTTTAAAACAGTTTATAAAAAATTTAAAACGGTTACAAGGACATACTTTGACGGCTATTTACAAATATAGTTTATGAAAGGTTTAAAATGGTTTCAAAAATATTCTTTGACAACTATTTTTCAAATATAGTTTATGAAAGTTTTAAAACGCTTTCAAAAATATTTTTGACAGCCATTTTTCAAAGCAGTTTATAAAAGGGTTTACAGTTTCAAAAATATATTTTGACACCCATTTTTCAAAGATAGTTTATAAAAGAGTTTAAAACGGTTTCATAATATACTTTGACATTCATTTTTCAAAGATAGCTTATAAAAAGATTTCAAAGGGTTTCAAATGTTTCGAACAGTTTACAAAGGTTCCAATAATTTCAAAAAAAAAAAATAGTTTTAAACAGCTTATAGAGATTTCGAAATAAATTACAAAGGTTTTAAATATTTTATAAAGGTTTCAAACAGTTTATAAAGGTTTTAAACAATTTCAAATAGTCTATAAAATAATCTCTAAAAAACAGTTTTAAACAGTTTACAATGGTTTTAAATAATTTTTAAAACAATTTCAAACGGTTTTAAAAACATAATTTGCAACAATTATCAAAACGTAGTTTCAAACATATGAACAAAATTGTTAATAAAAATTAAAAATTAATAGATAAAAAATAGAAAGAGAAAAAAGAAGATCAAGAATAAGAGGATACGACGCTGGTGATTGCAGAAAACTATGTTGTTTCAAATTTTTTGAGACGAATACGATCGATTTTTTCATAAGTGATTTCTTATTAATATAGACACCTATTTTTCGGACAGGTAAAAAGTGATAAGGAACTGAAGCGTCCAATGTTGATTTCCAGAGAAATATGTCCGGGTGACGAGCTACAGATTTGCTTGCAGGAATCTAGCAGGCGTAGTCTGTGCAAAATTACAAACTTGGAGGATTAAAATATAATTTGACGTAAATAGCCCATAAAAATCCAAAAAAATTGTAATCTAAGTCTAGAAATTGGACTAATTGCAAGTTTTGTGGACTGAAATTGACCATACTCAAACCTATAGGGCCCAAAGAAATTTTTTTAACACTTTCAGACCAAAATGTACTTTTAGCATTCTTTTACTTATCCATCAAGTTTTAATACAAATCTAATTAATTAAATAGTGTTTATAGCTAATCCTAATACCTAAAGGCATATCACTTCACACACTTTAAACCCTAGAAGATTCTAGGGAACTCTAGGTCATATCTTTCACTATAAATACTTCTGCTAATCAGTCTAGTCAATGGTCGGACCAAAAATGTAAAAATCATAGAGCAAAATTCGAATTCCCCTTAGAAAACCCTAGAGTGTGTTTGTTCCTGAGAGGCTTATTACGAATAATGGAGTTGTGGATTTTGAGATATTCACATTCTATGATGCATCATATTAAAAGCAGAAAAGGTGTGGCGGCGATGAAGCTTGATATGAGTAAAGCCTATGACGGAGTAGAGTGGAACTACATTCAGCAGGCAATGAGTAAACTTGGCTTCCCAATTCATTTATCTAACTTAATTACGAACTTTGTTTTATCCATTTCCTTCTCTTTTCTTATAAATGGGAAAATGAAAGGTTTTTTGAAGCCAAGTCATGGTATTCCGTGAAGAGATCTAATATTGCCTCACCTTTATCTTTTTTTGTGCGGAAGGGCTTTTTTCCCAAATACTGACCCCTCACTCTGATGTTTGCAGGTATTAGAAGTCGGATCAGACAAACCATCTCCATTGTGCCAGAAGTCATTGGACTTGCACAAGTATGAGTTCCTAGAGCTGTAGTAGTCAGTAGGTGTCTATATAAGATGGATGAATTGATTTCAAATAATTAGTTTTGAATGTAAACTCCAATGTGATATTTTAATATCTAACATTAGATTATTTAAAAGAGTTTTCTGAAAACGTTTTCTGTACAATATTATATTTTTAAATGCGAAAAATTATTAGTGGTTTTAGGCTTGCTACGGGTTTTGGAGCTACCACTCCCATTCCCTAGCGCCGGTCTCGGCTTAATAATTTGGGTCGTGACACTAAGTGATTTGCTTTGTAGGTACAATTGATGTCCACTAAACCAATCTCAAATCATAAGGTGGATGATCAATGGAAGCTTTTGGAAAATGGCGATATAGGTAAAATTTGTCTCAATTTCTATGCCATGTGTTTCAAAATTGTTGTTTTGTGGGGGAGAATCAGTTTTTCAAATCTTATTCTCCTAAAAGTTTTGATATGCTTTAAAAACTTTTTTAATGATTGGACTTTGCCTTAGTATAATTCAATTGATGAATTATTGCCTATTTTTGATCATTCACAATCAAATTAGTTCAATTAATTGAGTTTTAGGCTTGATATGCATATCAAATTAGTGCCTTGCGCCTCAATTGAATGAGAAACTAAAATTTGCATTCAAAATCTCTTTCAATTAGCTCCTTTGTTCATGTTTTACACATGTCTATATTCTTTTTGTGCTTGACAAAGGGGGAGAAGTTTCTATGCTCAAAATTGCTAAGTATTTTCGAAAATTTCTTGCTTATGCCTTTCATATTGTTTTTATCTTATATGCATAAAGTGAGAGGGAGCCAAAATCAATTTCTCGCTTACTTAACTTAGCCATTTTAGCATGTTGATTGTCAAACTCAAAAAGGGGGAGATTGTTGGACACTTGTACTCTCAAACTCCTTTGTTTTGACTTTGACAATCAACTATGAGTGATCTAATCTTGTTTATTAGTGTATAAGAACTCATAGGAACAGTCGGAAGTCAATTCGGAGCTCTCTAGCAAAATCGAGTTTTTGAGTAGAAAGCTGTCCAGTAGCATATCTCGCCCGTGATGGACTTTTCATCTCGGGGGCGATATATAGCACGGGGGCGACATAAAATATCACAGGGGCGATATTCGAGCTGACAAAACCCTAGTCGACAATTGGAACGAATCATGGGCGCGGCGAATGCATCTCGAGCACGATAATCAGACCGATGAATATCCAACGGATATATTTTTGAAGACCCAATGAAGCATTGACATGTGGCACTAGCCGTTGAAGGTTTTTGACATATTCAAAGCCCGTGATCCATCCATCTCGGGGGTGATATGTGTGCTGAGAGCAATTTTTATTTTGTTTGTTAGTGTTTCGTTTGGGGATTGCTTTGGGTATAAATATAAACCCATTTGCAATGTTTCAAGGTTAATGATTTCCAAACCTTGAAACAACAAACACACAACTTTAAATTATATTTGTTTTGCTGTAGTTTTGGAGTAAGCTTGTAAACTCCTAATCATTGTAGGTTCTTGATTAGCCTTAGAAAATCAAGTGTGAGTTAGAGTTTAGCTTTGGAAAAACTCAACCCTTGTAAGTTAGAGATTAGCTTTGGAAAATCTCATAGTTGTTGCTTAGCTATAAAGCACTAAGTTTGGAGTTAGCTTAGAAAATCTTTGTGAATCTCATTTAGTGGATAATAAATCTCAAACTTTGTTTGAGTAATGGAGTAGGATCGATTTGTGATCCGAACCACTCCAAATCTCTTGTGTCAAATCCTCTAAACTCTTATCTCTTTTCAAATTCTTATTTCCGCTTTAAAGATTTTTAATCTTCCGATTCATAACTCAAATCCGGTTTGCCATACCCCAAAGGGTCTTTCAGGTTGGATAACCGCATTATCTCAACCCTTGCTTCCTTCTGAAAACCTGGCGTGTCAGCACTGGAAACCTACTCTGGCAACGTATAGCCTCCAACAACAGCCTCATTTACAAGCAGCTCCTACTCTATCATCAGCGCTTCTTGTCCACTGAACATCATGTCCATTACATATAGCCCATTATTGAACTGCATGCCTCACTTGTTCTCTTTTGGTAAAGATCATCCCTACCTCAAATACTAAATCCTCGTGGTTGCATTTAGGATTATAAACAATACGACTCGATTTCCTCTTCCGCCTAATCTCTAGATCATCCTCATCGCTGCTTGATGGTGTCAAAAACCCATCATCTGTGTCGGCATAGTCACTATCAATATTACAACTACCATGGGCTTCACTTCCAACTAAAACACCCTCCCCAACATCATCATCATTATCAAACACACCACCAGGAGCTTCTAGCAACTCATCTAATCCCAGACCATATATATTATCAATTACTTCCTGTCGAAATCTTTTTGTGTTCTGCCTAGCTGCCACATATTCTTCGTCGGACTGATTTTCATTACCATCATCATCAGTCATTTCTTCTTCAATGTCATTCATGCATATCCTATCATCGTCAACTAAAGTCTCTACATGCTCATGTCTGTCTATACAATCTTCATTGTTGAACTGAAAACCAATGTTTGCCTGATATTCTCTGTCTGCCACAGTTTTGCTCGCTGCTCTTCCAGCAATTCAGTGAGAGATTGTGTCTCTACCTCAAATTGGAATTGTGAATCAGCCTGTGATTCAGCAGCATCAAAATGGAGTTGCTCATCGTTTGGTATCACATTTTCTTCTTGTCCAAGTGGTTCTTCAATAATAATATTTTTGCACTCGATAAACATCTTGGCGAACCCATAATCAAAAGCTTCTGCAAAAAATTGTTTAACATCAGCATCATTTTTAACTATTGTCAAAACATCCCAGGCACTTCTTTGTTTATAACGACCTATTCTACTCACATTTTCAAAACCCATTTGTTTGACCCTATTTACTATCTCTGAATAGGTCAAATTGTCCATTTGATACCAACTCTCTTCCAAATATCTTCCACTATTATGTTTCCAGGTTAAAGGTTCAGTCTCACCCATAACCACATCCATCCATATTTCAACAGGGCCCCTGTGAATAAAATTAAACAATCGAATAAGCACATGTTCAAGACAGTGAAGTATTCAAAGCAAATAAAAAATTTAATTATTTGAAATGAAAGCACAAAATATTTTCAAAATTGATTTCAGACACTAATTCTTAAAAATTTCTAACTCGAAATTGATTTGGTAATGCTAATTAACTGCATTCATGTTATAAACCCTAATTTTTTATATCTCTAATTTCAAATTAAATAAAACCCAAATTAATTGCATTCATGTCAAAATCCTAATTTCGAATTAAACAAAACCCTAATTGACTGTATTCATGTCATAAATCCTAATTTTTTTAAATCTCTAATTTTGAATTACATAAAACCCTATTTTTTTTTGAAAACCCCAAGTTACGAATTAAGCACAAACCCCAACCTTTTTGAAAAATAAAATTAATCTGAAAATGCTAACGATGGAGGAGAGTGCTTACCTATTTTCCTCCCATTTTCCTTTCGCCATTTTAGTTGTGCTTCTAAACAAACAATAGTAACATTTCAGAAAGGAGAAGAGAAGGAAAGCACCGAAAAAAAGAGTGGTTTTGTTTCTGAAAATAAGAAGAGAAAAGTTATATTGTTTCTAAAATGAGAAGAGAAAATGATGAAGAGTAGAAGTGCAACGTCACCTAGGGTAATCTGTAGAGAAGAAGGGAAACGCTGCATTTAATTTTGAGACAAAACGCAGTGTTTGATTTTAAGTTAGGTCTGGTTTGTTTGGGTTGTGATTAATTCATTGGTTAGTTGGTTAGAAGTGTGATTTTGCCATGTCAGCTTTACCCATCGTGGGACGCTGAAGTGGCATCCAGGTGGAGGTTGCGTTGGAGGGAAAAACGATCTAGTTTGAAAAAGGCTAGAAAAGAAACTAATATACTTCACAATGGTTAAATGGGCCGATTTTAAAATAATTGGATGTAATTGAAGATACCCGCAAACATTGGGTATTTTAGAATGATTACGCCTTTGATTAAAGGAATTTTTTATCAAACAAATACACTTGTATTATTTTTTATCAAAAAAATACACTTATATTATTTTTAATTATAGATTATAGGCAATTTCTTTTAATTTTTTGACAAAAATTCAAAAATATTTTTTTTTCAAAAAATCGCATGGACATCCTCAGAAGATGTCTCGTATGGTGAGCGACGTCCTCGAAAGACGTCTCCCATGGTGAGCAACGTTCTCAGAAAACATCTCTCCCCATGGGAGACATCGAATGAGAACGTCTCTCACTACATGAGACGTCTTCCAAGGACATACACGTATAATATAAAAAATAATATATATGTACTTAAAAATAATGTAAGTATATTTATTTGATAAAAAACTAATATAAAAAATGATATATATGTACTTAAAAATACTATAAGTGTATTTTTTGATAAAAACAATTAATATAAAAAATAATATATATATATATATATATATATATATATATATATATATATATTTAAAAATAATATAAGTGTATTTTTTTGATAAAAAATTAATATAAAAAATAATATACATGTACTTAAAAATAATATAAGTGTATTTTTTTGATAAAAAATTAATATAAAATTAATATAAGTGTATTTTATGATGAACAATTAATATAAGTGTACTTAAAAATAATATAAGTGTATTTTTTGTATAAAAATTTAATATAAGTGTATTCGTGTTTGAATATGAGTTGAGCTGATTAAAATGTAAGTTTTAGAATTAAAAAAAAAAAGAGAAAAGAGTATATTGGTAAAAAAAAAGGGCGGTACCTAATAATCTAGGGCTGGTATTTAATATTCCATTATTTTTTCTATTCTCTCGCTTTGATTTTTTACTTCAAATCCATTCCAGCGTATTAAAAAAGAACGAAACCATTTTTAATAAAATTGTTTATAAAAGAGTTTAAAACAGTTTCAAACAATTTTTAAAAACTCAGTTTGCAACATTTTTCTAAATATATTTCAAATATTAAAAAAGAATTATTAATTATTTATAATAATATATTTTAACATTTGTAATTAATAGATCCAAACGATAGTTTCAAACAACTTTTAAACACTGTTTTTCAATTGTTTCTAAAAGAAAAGTTTCTAAAAAATAGTTTCAAATAGCTTCATGCGATTTTTTTTATTATACATATAATATTTATAATAGTTTTTAAATACTATTTATTTATATTTCAAGGTTTAAATAATACTTCACCCGTCCTAAAATGATAGTCCATTTGGACAAACACAAGAATTAAAAAAATATAGTTAAATTTGTTAAAATTAGTTTTACTATTCACGCCGAGGGAATGCTGCGATTTGCAAGATAGGCGAGAAGGTTGGTAGAGTGATTGAATGGGATGTTGGCACCGATGGTAGATGGAGTAGATTTAATAGGGTGCGTGTTATGGTTGATATAACAAGACCTTTGATCTGTGGCACAAAGGTTATTAACCCTATTGGTGAAATTTGCTGGATTCCTTTTAAATATGAGAAGATCCAGATTTTTTGCTATTGGTGTGGTCTTATTGATCATACGGTTGCTGATTGCGAAACTAAGCCTGATGAGATGGAAGTGTCTGACTGGCCGTATGGTGTGGGACTCTGAGCAACACCCCGTAAACGTACTATGATGGAACAGAACCATGCTCCTCATCAATTTGGTACCCATAGGAGGAATGAGAGGGGAGGTACTGAAGTGTATAACTCAGGTCTAGCTGACAATGCAAACTGTGAGGCGAGTTCTTGATATGGAGGAAGCTTACGAAGGTACTACAAATACCCCTAATGTCACGGTGCATACTGAGAATAATTTGCAGCAGGAAAATATTGGCATAACAACGAACTTGGTGGAGAACGACATGACCACAGGTTCAGGCGAAGGGCTTGTTGAGATTAATGTTGCTCAGGTGCAAACTTCAAACCAAATTGCTGCCTTAGTTGATTCTCACAGACCCACTGATGTCATAATACAACAATCAGCTAGGAATGGTAAAAAGGGTACCTGGACCCGTAGTAAAAGCCAGAGGACTGCTGGGAGTGTATTTGGTGAGAGTTCGAAGTCAAACGGAGTTTCAAAAAGATCACTCGCTGAGGCACAATTATTAGTTGATCCAACAAATCTTTTCTCAAAGAAAGCCCGAGATGGATTGCTGGATGAGTTTGAGAAAATTGAGATATCGGCGAAGACTGTTGAGCAGTCTCGCCGGAAGCAGTGAAACTCCTCAGTTGGAACCTCCAAGGTGCGGGGAATCCTTGGACGGTACGTGCTCTAAAGTTTTTTGTTACTAGTAATTCCCCGGATTTATTCTTCTTGATGGAAACCAAGCTTGTCGAGAGTGAGCTTACAACTATTAAGAGGATGTTCCAGTCTTTTAATTCTTTTTCTGTTGATTGAGTTGGTCGTAAAGGCGGTTTGATTCTTTTTTGGAAGAAAGGTATGGTTATTGATATTGTTGACTCTTCGTTAAACCACATTGCTTTAACTGTGTTTGACGAAACTGTGAACTTGAAATTGTCACGACCCGAATTCCACCCTAATCCAAGTCATGACCGGCGCTAGGGAATGAGAATGGTTGTTCCGAAACCCGTAGCAAGCCTAGAACCTCTAAAAAAATTTCGCAAATATTATTAAAAGATCGCACCTCGCGTACGATCCGTTTTCAGAAAATACCGTTAAAAATTTTCTCTTTTAACGTAACACAATTTCTGAAAATACACATATATGCAAAATCTGGTTTCAGAAGTACTGGTTGGATAACCTCGTTATCTCAACCCTTGCTTCCTTCTGAAAACCTGGCGTGGTAGGTACTGGAAACCAGGGACTTATCTTTCGCTTGCCTTAACACATTGGCAGCCCCGTTCCAAACCACACGCCACCGTTAATAAAAATAAGCGGACACCTCTACGTCTCGCAACGGTGGTATTAAACATATTAAAATACACAGCGGACCGGTTACACATAGCCGGCGTATATAAAACATACTGTGTTTGACCCTCACAAAAACACACGAGGCCGACTCGGTAACTAGATACAATATGCCACTAAGCAGCCACCCAAAAGGTACACACGTGCAATAGATCTTATCAGAGTATCTAAACAAAGGACTAGTGGCACGGCAGCTGGCACATTACACTTATACTATTGCAGCATACTAAGAGTACAAAATCCTATGTACATTACCAAAGAAGAGCTTTCCTGAAGAAGGGATGTGAAAGCTCGACTGACCTCAAAGCTCATTTCCTGAAAATGGGATAGCAACAACGGGGTCAGAAATATAAATATTTCTGAGTGAGTAAACAGTTTACAGGTAAATACCAAAATCGCATCATATATATATATATATAACAGTTATATATATAAAATATGTTACCAATATGTCAATCCATATGAAACCCTAGTCCACAATTGTCCTAACAGACACACTTAACTTACGAGCTTATAGACAACAGAATAAGGACTGTGACCCGAGTCACTGCCGTCCACTTCTGTATCTCTGGTACCTGGACCGTAATCACGAAACTGCCATCGCGGTTTATCCCGCGACCGTAACTGTATTACTGCTGTCTCAGGGTTTACCCGTGAAGTCAGGGCATTTACTTTCCCAATGACTTACACGACAGACATACCTCTATACCTCGACAGAAGTACATCTAAAAATCGGTGTTGGTGATCACGCAACCCTATTCCCGCCCAATAGGTAGCTCGTTCCAATGGACCTCTCTTGGCTAGTTTATACTACTGCGATTTATGGATTTAAAATAATTGAATACTGATATTCAAAAGTAAACACGTAAACTCACAGTACTGCTAAGTTACTACTTAGCCCTGCCGTATGTATGACAGACTCCCCTGAGTCCTGGTCTGACTGCTGGACAGCTAGTCGGATCAAACATACAAAACACACAAGACAGCACATCAATACCCATTTCTGGAATAAATATCTAGGTCCTGAAACCTAGGTTTAATCAAATCATGCAATTCACATAAAACATAGCACGTATGATCTCTTTCTCTTTAAAAACTATTTAAACTGTTTTCAGCTCGAGAAAACGTTTAGACTTCACTCTAGAAGTCATTTTAGGTATAGCAATACCTAATTAAAATCATTTAATAGTATCGACTTGATTGTCAAAACAATTCACAGTCGTATACTAATTATTTAGCAACATCGTTTGCTAATTCTTTTAAACCGGTTAAATATCGATTTTAACTCTTTTAAAGTCCTTTTTAAATGTTTAACTTTACTTTTAAAATATCATTTTAAAAGTATTTAGATTTAAATTTAAATCTCTTTTCATTTTAATTTAAAAGCAAATATCGTTTTTGAACACTTTTAGTTCGACGAAATCACGTCAAACGAATAGGGCAAAAGCCCCATCGGCGTCGGCCTGGTGCACGTTCGTGCACCCCTGGCTAGTGCACGATCGTGCACCATTGTGCACGGTCGTGCACCCTGGATGGTGCACGTTCGTGCACCTCCAGATTGGTGCACGTTTGTGCACCATATGTGCACGTCCGTGCACCAATGTGCACAGCCCCGGCGAAACTCGATTCCCGGGGCATTCCGACTTGTTTCAACCTCGTTTTTCCGCTCCTAACACATATACACAATCCAATCTATCCATAATCCATATTCACATTCAGAATCTAAAAATAATAGGTATACGTTCGATTCAATACGGTAACCGTTTATAAACAAATATATATTTGAATTATATCGAAATATATTAAAATAAACGTTTAATACGGGTTTAGTACCTCGATTACTTGAGTAATCGTCGAAGAAACGGAGTTAGAATCGAGAAACGGACGAACGGATCGAAACCCTAGCCTTCGCATCGTCTCTGAGAGCAAGCTGCTCTCTTTTGCTTCTGAATTGAAGCAAATGAGGTTTCTGTACCTCTAATTACAATTGAATAGGTTTATATAAAGATTTGGTTAATTTATCACTTTAACTCAAATTTTTAAATAGTCGTCCGTAGCTTAAACGGAAACGACTTCCGAATTTCGTAAAATTTTACCCAAAAATATAAGAAAATATAATAAGAATAAAAATATAACTTTTATTCTTATCAGACTTATATTTTATTCTTATTAAATCTCTGAAGATTTATTAGGTCCAAATCAGTCCCACTTGATTAAACTTTCTACGTCCAAATTCTATGAAACTTTAACGATAGCTTCGTCAAATTATTTCGCGAATAATGGCACCAAAATTATTCGCTCGGAACTTATATATTATTTTATTTCAATTTTAATTAACGAATAATATTTAATTAGTTTATATATATTAACTTATATTCGTTAATAACTTGTCGAGACTTTCAAATTTCGACATTTTAATTTTGGGGTTTTATCCGAAATATTAAACTCTCCGATAAGAGTGGTATATTGATATATTAATTATCAATATATTTTTATCTTACGACTCCAGTCGTATTTCTTATTCTATTAGTCTCGTTCATATCCCTTTATTAAAATTTAAATCTCCGATTTAAATTCTAAACTTCTATTATTACAATATATTTTTAGAGCTATTTATAAATTAAATTTACGCTTAAATTTAATTTACGTATTCCCGGCTAATAAAAGCTTACACGTAGCTTATAAAATACGGAGTATTACATTCTCTCCCCTTTTTATAAATTCGTCCTCTTACATACACTTTTTCTTTTACTTATACAGCCAACAGTACTTTTTACATTTCTTGTTCTATGCTTTCTACAGCATAAACATTACTGTTGTCGTCTGTGACACAATTGCACAGCTGTGCACTATTGTCAACTCACTACCTTTCGTCTATCAACTTTTCTATCTCTACTTTACTTGTCCTTATGGATCATATACTTTGTCTACTAGTATACGAATAGTGGGTATCTAAACCTTGCAGTTCTTCCCTAACTGCAGCTCATATTTCTCAATCGCTTTACATCTCATCTCACTTTACTTTCACTTATAGGTTCTTAACCTATAACCTTGACTTCTGTTATTAGAAATCTAGGTATTTATTAACCTCGGGTTATTTCCTCTCTTCAAGCCTACTTTGGCTATCTGGATTGCTTATCTCAAAGCATCTGTTTGCCAAATAAATTTGGTATTCCTATAGTCGGCATTGCATTCTACAACTTCCGTTTAAACTTCGAGTTAAGATTCTTTCTCGAAGGTATCGGAAATTGACCTCAAAGTTGCCTCTTCGAGATAATTTTGAAAGACTGTAAAACTACTGTTATGGCTGTTGTCGAAGCCAATGGACCAAGCATTTAAACCAGTCTTTTTCCAAATATTATTTCAAATTCCCATATTTTGACATCCAATCTACAACTTCCGTGAAGAGTCGAACTTAATCCGACCTCTTTTCGGTTTCCGAAATCGTCCTTAAAGTTGGCTACTAGCCAAACTTGTATTTTTTTATACATCTTATTACTTTTCCTTTTCGTTGTACTTCTTTACAGACAGTACAAACTTTGAACTCACTTCTGGGATATCAACTTATTATTAAGTCTTATGATATCACCTTTAAATTCACTTTTTTTTACTCCTTGAACTCTCTAGTTCATTTTTATTATTGATTGTACATTTTATTGTACCTTTTATAACTAAGATTTTTAATCTTATTATAAATTGTTCGTATCTTTTAATCACTTTAGGGTAATGTTGGTTAAGTATTTTAATCCTTAACTTTACCCTCTTCATCTGTTTGAACTTCTCGTCCACTAACAGACTACTCATTCTTAACATCCTTTACACTTCCTTATGAATTCTATATCCTGTATAGAATGTCTTCTAACTCTTTATCAATCTATAGTAACTTCCTGTTACAGATTGAATTACTAGTTTCCTCTCATTAACGATGTGGTCGTACAGGTGTAAGTGTAGGTTTTAACCTAATTATCTCACCGTGAATCACCTTCCAACTTACTTCATCGTCACCGCAAAACTATACTCATGTTACCAGTTTTCGGTATTTTTAAGGTTAATTAGACTTCTTAACCTCTTTTCCACACGCATATACTTCCTTGTTCACAGCTAACAGTTATCATAACTGTACTTTAGCTGTTACTATCGTATTTAATTAACTGATTCTCAACTTTAGCTCCGTTTCAAATCATTTCGTTTTGAAAACAAAATGTTCATTAAACATTTTCCACTTTTAATCGGCCATACTTTATACTTTTTCTGGCTCGACATTTAAAACACACGTCCACTACATGTAGATTCCGTTACCAGCCAGCCAAGACCTCACAATCATATGGCTCGGTTCTCGGAATTTTCATCTTTTGAAATTTCTGTCTCAACACAGTTTTCAAACTCATTACATACATATATGGAGCTCATGTTGATAATTCCAAGTTAATTAAAGTTTATACTTCTTATCGTTGTTACTTGCACTTTTGGCTCACTGCCAAAATTCACGCAAGTTATACAACCATGTCCTCGTCTTTGAGCATCGTTTGCCTCTCCGTTCAACGATCTAAACGGTTAAAACTTAGATAACCGTCCTGGGACTATCATATCCCAATATCAAACCGATCTAACGGTTCGATCGCAAGTTATTAGGGTTTTACTTTACCCTGTTAGTTTCCAGACAACTTCTGAAACTTACTCCTTCCATTCACTATCTCCATCTCATTTACACCTTGATAACATCTTTATTTTATGTTAGTTCAAGGTTTGATATACTTTTTAAGTATATTATTTATTCGTTTTATGATTTAATAATCATTTTCATTAATGAATATCTGTTAACACGACTTAACAACTTCGTTAGTTGTTAACATATTCATTGATCCTCTTTATTCATTTCAGAATTAGTAGCGTACCTACTCGGTTATGAGAATACTCATACTTTCGTTTACATCTTTCTTGTAGATGTTTTGTTGTTGTTTATCATTTAAGTGCTGAGATTTACTCCTCTCAGACTTATGAATTTTGGTTTATCTAACCACTCGTGTGGATTTAAGAGATATGTCCATTACTGACATCTGCTCTGTCTGTAAGACTAATCTCCAATCCGATTAATTAAACACGTGTGTATGACTTTGTTCACTTATAGCTACTTGAAGTCAAACAAACCGAGTCGTGTTCAATTAGATCCTACTCTCTTATCTTAATCGTGACAATTTCTATCGTCTACTCTCGAACTTTTACTTGCTATAAAAGTTCATCACTAGACTTGTATCAGTCTATTCCTGAGTAAGAATATAGATTCTCACTATCTCTACTCTTCCCATACTTTCATTAATTCTCTAATGTCTCGATATGAAATACTAGAATTTAGGTCTTTATTATTTATTCTTATAATAAAACCGTTATTCTTTATCCTTTTTTTTTCCATCTACCTTGTCACTATCACAGAGTTTTCTTTTGAGAAAATACAGTTTTGTCTCGCGTACACTGACGCTTAACAAATACAAATCAATTTGTTTTGCTTGCAAGCCTTTCTTTAAATCTCATTTTTTCAACAAATTGTGAATTCTCAAATTCACGGTTCAAAACCTTTTTCATACAATTGTGCTTCAGGGTGATGACATCTCTCATCCCCAAAGAGTTGCTATCTCAATTCACTTTCCTTTGATATACTGATATATCAAGATATATGATGCATGCCCTAATCAAAATCATTTTATGTAATATATATCATATATATAAAATTCAGGTATGCTTCTTCTATAGTGATTTTCGCAACATGCACCTTTAATGCATCTGAGCACAATTATACGTTCAGCTGTTAAACAAAACTTTAACAAGTTTCTTTTCAAACTACTTCTCTGTGTCATTTCAAGGTTTCCTAATCCTCACATTAGGATTTATCATTCTTTATTCAACATTTTATGTTATTATTCATTATCAGGCTGTTTATTAACAGTTATTATTCATTAGTTATGTGTGTTCTTGTTTAAGGATATTCTCTATCTGTACTTTATGTTTTCTAGTTTTAGTATCACATACTAAAACACATAAACGTACTTAACTTAAACATAAGACACATATCTAAATGTTACCTGAGGATCATTGCCGAGGCAGTAGTGCCTCTCGAATTATCGGACCTTTTTCCTCGTTCGCATCTACACACAAGTTTTCCTTTCCCTCCTCGTTGTACAGAGAAAGGGTTGTTCCACTTGGCGAAAGCTCAATCGCTGCTCAATCTGTCTGACACGTCCAGCCAAATACATCGCTGAGTTAGATTGCTCTGCCAACAGTTCCTCAAACTTTGGACCCAAGCCTCTCACAAATCTCTCACAAAAACACATTTTTCATATAACAAGTAACACAGCATGAACACATAGAACAAAGCACACAACAATTACACATATAGTTCAGAGAAATCTAACTATTTCTCGAACAAACGATTCTTCTAGAATCTTTGCCTTGTTCTGTATTCGAACAGAATCAACTTCTTTAAATATTGGTCAATTGATCTGACCATTGTGTACTACTCTAATCGAACACAGGAACATCTCACATGTTCCCTCGTTAACGTTGCGTTTCAAACACAAGAACATTTCATATATGTTCCCAATCAAACATCACATATATACTACACAGGTATATGGGCTGCTACTTATAACTGAATGTTTTCAACAACTGAAAACTGATGAAGACATTACTCGAATCCTATGTTGCTGCAATAGTCTACTAAGAATTCTTACAACTCCTAACACAACTTACTTAACAGTATCAACAACAGTACTTCGGATGGTCGAGTACTTAAAATGCTGCTCTGATACCACCTTTATCACGACCCGAATTCCACCCTAATCCAAGTCACGACCGGCGCTAAGGAATGGGAATGGTTGTTCCGAAACCCGGCAAGCCTAGAACCTCTAGAAATTTTTCGCAAATATTATTAAAAGATCGCACCTCGCGTACGATCCGTTTTCAGAAAATACCGTTAAAAATTTTCTCTTTTAACGTAACACGATTTCTGAAAATACACATATATGCGAAATCTGGTTTCAGAAGTACTGGTTGGATAACCTCGTTATCTCAACGCTTGTTTCCTTCTGAAAACCTGGCGTGGTAGGTACTGGAAACCAGGGACTTATCTTTCGCTTGCCTTAACACATTGGCAGCCCCGTTCCAAACCACACGCCACCGTTAATATGTTTAATAAAAATAAGCGGACGCCTCTACGTCTCGCAACGGTGGTATTAAACATATTAAAATATACAGCGGACCGGTTACACATAGCCGGCGTATATAAAACATACTGTGTTTGACCCTCACAAAAACACACGAGGCCGACTCGGTAACTAGATACAATATGCCACTAAGAAGCCACCCAAAAGGTACACACACGTGCAATAGATCTTATCAGAGTATCTAAACAAAGGACTAGTGGCACAGCTGCTGGCACATTACACTTATACTATTGCAGCATACTAAGAGTACAAAATCCTATATACATTACCAAAGAAGAGCTTTCCTGAAGAAGGGATGTGGAAGCTCGACTGACCTCAAAGCTAATTTCCTGAAAATGGGATAGCAACAACGGGGTCAGAAATATAAATATTTCTGAGTGAGTAAACAGTTTACAAGTGTCACGACCCAAATTATTGAGCCGAGACCGGCGCTAGGGAATGGGAGTGGTAGCTCCGAAACCCGTAGCAAGCCTAAAACCACTCTAACTTTTTCGCGGAAACGCAAACACACCTATCCTATAAACATGTAATAAGAAAGACACGTTTACAATCACAACGTACATCATATATAGACACATCATCGATACAATCACAGTGGGCCTTTCACTTCCGTAACTTGTACGTACTAGCCCATCTATCGATCAATACAAAGACTGACAACCAAAAGATGTCACATCAAACAAACATTAAACACGTACACAACCTATAAGACCTAACTATACTAGGCTAAGACTCGTCACACGTATACTACTGCAGCACCAAGGGGACTTGTACACAGCACACCAAAGACGGTCTGTCTGATCCGACTCTATACACCTGAAAAAAACATCAATGTGAGGGGTCAGTATTTGGGGAAATACTGAGTGAGAAAACACATTACTAGGGTATTGTAGAAAATAACATCGCATTTAAAACAAAACACATATATACAAACATATTATACTTCAAGCATTTGATCCGATCGAAACCCTAATATCTTAGTATGCATATTGAACATTATCACAACATCTAACGATCGATCGATATGAGTCCGGGATAGTTCAACCAGCCGACTCGCAGATACAGGCCCCGGGATAGTTCAACCAGATAGGCTCTGTATCGCATGTACAAACAAGTATGATAGACGACCCATGAAATCTCTATCTATGACTTACCCGGACGCTGGTGATCACACAGCCTATTGACACCCAATAGGTAGCTTGTTTCCCCCGGATCATATACTAGTTTTCACAATCTATATATATTCGATAATACGATGCACAAATTCATTTCTATCGATAAAATACTATAGCATGCGATGTAGTTTAATATTATATTTATAATATAAAAACTATCTATTGCGTAATAATACTCAAAGTAAAGTTTAACTCACAACGATCGCTATTCCTTATATCCAAACGTAAGCTCCAGGAGACTGGTCCGTCAATCCTCGTCGAGCTTCTTGGTTTGTCATACTCGTAGATCGATAGTCCGTCACATCTATCACAGGATTCTATCGTTAAAATATATACTTAGAGAATCTTGTTCTTAAAAACTGCACTAGGTACCTAACACGACAAAAGCACGAAATATAATCGTCGTGTTCTAAACGTATCTTTCTCTATAGATCTCTATTCATATCTCTATTACTCATCATGTTAATGTTCATTGCTATAATGTCTTATTAATATTCATTTTAAGACATTTGTCAGAGTTCTACGCCCATATCATGCCATCAGAGGCCAATTTTCGCTCCCGGAAGTCCCCCGGAGGTCACGATCGAAGTAGGGCACGTCGTGCTAGCTTGGCACCTCGTGCCCTTCATTTTTCATGAAGGGCACGACGTGCCCTTCACTGGTGCACGTCGTGCACCCTTGTGGTGCACGTCGTGCACCCTTCTGGTGCACGTCGCGCACCAGCACGACGTGCTGAAGTGCAGCACGTCGTGCGCACTTTGGGGGCAGCGTTTTTTGATGCTTCTGGACCATTTCCGAAGCTCCAAATACCCCAAAACTTATACCAATTCATATCCAATTCATTTAAACATGTTATAAACACTTTAATCACTCCGGAATCAACCATAAACGCCTCAAAACGTCGAATTCCATATAATTACGATATACACGGAAAAACAGCCCCATATTCTTCATTTTTCGTGGTAAAAACGTGTAACTAACCTTGTTTTGATGCTTGGGATAGGTAGAGGCTTGAATTCCGAAGAGATCGACGCGAAAATCGTCCGAAACGGACGCCGGACGGAGAAACGGCGGAGTGACGATGTTTTGATCGGTAAGAACGAATGATTTCTGGATCCTTCTTCTGATCCTTAATCATAATCATTTTCTTATATATATATAACATGGCTAAAGGTTAGCTTTGATCTTTCTTTTCTTCCTTTATTACAATTTATCCTTTGAACTTTTCTTTTGTTCAATTTAGTCCTTCGCTTAATCAATTTACCTTTTAACCAATTTGTATACGTATTATTTATATCTAATAAACAATACTACTCCAAATATAATTATTCTCGTCGATAATCTTCCAATTACTATTCTCGAGGCTAAATTGGCTAATTTGTACTTTGATCCTTGAATTCTTCAAAATTGACAATTTAGCCCAAAATGAATCCGCGTCCAAATTTTAAAAGGTCTCCGATTGACCTGAAACTTTTACCATCAATACTATAAAACATTTCGCGGACCTTGGCGAAATAATTCCAATTTCGGACTTAACTGGTTAAATTACCACTTTAGTCCCTGAACTCTAGTTTGTAACTTTTCTTGATATTTTTCCTTATTTTCTTATTCTAATCCTCAAACATATACGTCTTACTCCATATTATCCTTTTCTTTAATATCCCATATCTTTATCTTTGCAACTCCGGTCCTTCTCTGCCGGACACGTTGCACTAAACGGCACCTGAACTTACGGGGTATTACATTCTTCCCCCCTTATAAAAATTCGTCCTCGAATTTTCATACAACCTTTTAATTTATCTTAAATCGTTAACATCTTTAGCTCCAAAATGTATAATCGTATCGTCATTCCATCATTGACGATTTTCTAATATCACGCAATATTCACATCATCTTATCATAAGGGTAATCTTCTATCTTCAAAGCATAACTATAAGTTGATTCCTATACTCGACTATCCCATTTTCATACTTATATCATACAGTATGAACGTCCTAGTTCACCGTTCAATCATTTTCATTCCGTTATTCACGCACATCTATTATTCACTTCTCATATATAAACTTCATCTTTCATATCCACTTCTTCTCTTATATCCTTGTTTAAGATCTTTGACATCCCGTCAAAGAGATACTTACTTTCTAACTTACCACTAATCGGATACATATCACTGTCCAACGTATTCACGGTCTTAGCTATATTCTAGCACGTTGTTTCGAAACTAAGTTCATATCCTAGAAGCATAACGTCTATGTTTTCGCAACTATACGTATTCATTCGCTTCTTGGTCTTGATCGCAGCTTGCTCGCGAGCACTTCACTTCCGTTACAGAGTTCTGGTCTAGGTATACTTACATGAAAACAAAACTCTTTCAAAACTCTTTCGATAAAACAATTCATCTTGAACTTTAAATCAAACTTCATTTTCATTTTAACAAAATTGCGCACTAGGGTGATGACGTCTCTCATCCCCAAAGAGTTGCCACATCTCACCTCTTTGTCTGAACATAATGCATATGATGCATGTCCTATTGATGTATGTACAGATATATGTAGTGATGCACTTCTATCAATGTCGTGGCACTTATCGATGACTATCGCGGGTCTAGGCACAACTATGTTTTCAAAATCGTTTACACAAACATCTTTCAAAAAGTTTTAAACTTCGAGTTTTGTAAGTTCTCTAGACCTTTAAACTCTGTTCACGATAAGTTCTTCCACCTCTGTAACTTCATACTTTTTCTTCATGCACATCTTAACCCTTCGATCGATTTCGATAATTCGATTTCGATACCATCTATACGTCATATACGTATTTCACAAAGAAACAAACAAAGGTTTCACAATCCATCGATCATACTTGTCATAATGAAACAAACAAGAATTTCACAATCCATCGATCATACTTATCATAATGAAACCTACAAAAATTCTCAATCAATCAAAATGTACGATCAATCAATTCGATCCTAAAACAAATAATACAAACGACTTAGATCAGACATGGCTCAATTCTATAGCTGCAGTAGTTCCTAGCTTAGTCTAATGACCTAATACCTAGGAACAAACAAACATCAATCACAGACTCGCAGTGGTATCATGGACTAACTGCACTCAAATCATATATTAGCAGAGGTAACTGGACCAACTGCTCTGATACCAACTTTGTCACGACCCAAATTATTGAGCCGAGACCGGCGCTAGGGAATGGGAGTGGTAGCTCCGAAACCCGTAGCAAGCCTAAAACCACTCTAACTTTTTCGCGGAAACGCAAACACACCTATCCTATAAACATGTAATAAGAAAGACACGTTTACAATCACAACGTACATCATATATAGACACATCATCGATACAATCACAGTGGGCCTTTCACTTCCGTAACTTGTACGTACTAGCCCATCTATCGATCAATACAAAGACTGACAACCAAAAGATGTCACATCAAACAAACATTAAACACGTACACAACCTATAAGACCTAACTATACTAGGCTAAGACTCGTCACACGTATACTACTGCAGCACCAAGGGGACTTGTACACAGCACACCAAAGACGGTCTGTCTGATCCGACTCTATACACCTGAAAAAAACATCAATGTGAGGGGTCAGTATTTGGGGAAATACTGAGTGAGAAAACACATTACTAGGGTATTGTAGAAAATAACATCGCATTTAAAACAAAACACATATATACAAACATATTATACTTCAAGCATTTGATCCGATCGAAACCCTAATATCTTAGTATGCATATTGAACATTATCACAACATCTAACGATCGATCGATATGAGTCCGGGATAGTTCAACCAGCCGACTCGCAGATACAGGCCCCGGGATAGTTCAACCAGATAGGCTCTGTATCGCATGTACAAACAAGTATGATAGACGACCCATGAAATCTCTATCTATGACTTACCCGGACGCTGGTGATCACACAGCCTATTGACACCCAATAGGTAGCTTGTTTCCCCCGGATCATATACTAGTTTTCACAATCTATATATATTCGATAATACGATGCACAAATTCATTTCTATCGATAAAATACTATAGCATGCGATGTAGTTTAATATTATATTTATAATATAAAAACTATCTATTGCGTAATAATACTCAAAGTAAAGTTTAACTCACAACGATCGCTATTCCTTATATCCAAACGTAAGCTCCAGGAGACTGGTCCGTCAATCCTCGTCGAGCTTCTTGGTTTGTCATACTCGTAGATCGATAGTCCGTCACATCTATCACAGGATTCTATCGTTAAAATATATACTTAGAGAATCTTGTTCTTAAAAACTGCACTAGGTACCTAACACGACAAAAGCACGAAATATAATCGTCGTGTTCTAAACGTATCTTTCTCTATAGATCTCTATTCATATCTCTATTACTCATCATGTTAATGTTCATTGCTATAATGTCTTATTAATATTCATTTTAAGACATTTGTCAGAGTTCTACGCCCATATCATGCCATCAGAGGCCAATTTTCGCTCCCGGAAGTCCCCCGGAGGTCACGATCGAAGTAGGGCACGTCGTGCTAGCTTGGCACCTCGTGCCCTTCATTTTTCATGAAGGGCACGACGTGCCCTTCACTGGTGCACGTCGTGCACCCTTGTGGTGCACGTCGTGCACCCTTCTGGTGCACGTCGCGCACCAGCACGACGTGCTGAAGTGCAGCACGTCGTGCGCACTTTGGGGGCAGCGTTTTTTGATGCTTCTGGACCATTTCCGAAGCTCCAAATACCCCAAAACTTATACCAATTCATATCCAATTCATTTAAACATGTTATAAACACTTTAATCACTCCGGAATCAACCATAAACGCCTCAAAACGTCGAATTCCATATAATTACGATATACACGGAAAAACAGCCCCATATTCTTCATTTTTCGTGGTAAAAACGTGTAACTAACCTTGTTTTGATGCTTGGGATAGGTAGAGGCTTGAATTCCGAAGAGATCGACGCGAAAATCGTCCGAAACGGACGCCGGACGGAGAAACGGCGGAGTGACGATGTTTTGATCGGTAAGAACGAATGATTTCTGGATCCTTCTTCTGATCCTTAATCATAATCATTTTCTTATATATATATAACATGGCTAAAGGTTAGCTTTGATCTTTCTTTTCTTCCTTTATTACAATTTATCCTTTGAACTTTTCTTTTGTTCAATTTAGTCCTTCGCTTAATCAATTTACCTTTTAACCAATTTGTATACGTATTATTTATATCTAATAAACAATACTACTCCAAATATAATTATTCTCGTCGATAATCTTCCAATTACTATTCTCGAGGCTAAATTGGCTAATTTGTACTTTGATCCTTGAATTCTTCAAAATTGACAATTTAGCCCAAAATGAATCCGCGTCCAAATTTTAAAAGGTCTCCGATTGACCTGAAACTTTTACCACCAATACTATAAAACATTTCGCGGACCTTGGCGAAATAATTCCAATTTCGGACTTAACTGGTTAAATTACCACTTTAGTCCCTGAACTCTAGTTTGTAACTTTTCTTGATATTTTTCCTTATTTTCTTATTCTAATCCTCAAACATATACGTCTTACTCCATATTATCCTTTTCTTTAATATCCCATATCTTTATCTTTGCAACTCCGGTCCTTCTCTGCCGGACACGTTGCACTAAACGGCACCTGAACTTACGGGGTATTACAACAAGTAAATACCAAAATCGCATCATATATATAAAACAGTTATATATATAAAATATGTTACCAATATGTCGATCCATATGAAACCCTAGTCCACAATTGTCATAAAAGACACACTTATCTTACGAGCTTATAGACAACAGAATAAGGACCGTGACCCGAGTCACTGCCGTCCACTTCTGTATCTCTGGTACCTGGACCGTAATCACGAAACTGCCATCGCGGTTTATCCCTCGACCATAACTGTATTACTGCTGTCTCAGGGTTTACCCGTGAAGTCAGGGCATTTACTTTCCCAATGACTTACACGACAGACATACCTCTATACCTCGACAGAAGTACATCTAAAAATCGGTGTTGGTGATCACGCAACCCTATTGCCCCCCAATAGGTAGCTCGTTCCAATGGACCTCTCTTGGCTAGTTTATACTACTGCGATTTATGGATTTAAAATAATTGAATACTGATATTCAAAAGTAAACATGTAAACTCACAGTACTGCTAAGTTACTACTTAGCCCTGCCGTATGTGTGACAGACTTCCCTGAGTCCTGGTCTGACTGCTGGACAGCTAGTCGGATCAAATATACAAAACACACAAGACAACACATCAATACCCATTTCTGGTATAACTATCTAGGTCCTGAAACTTAGGTTTAATCAAATCATGCAATTCACATAACACATAGCACGTATGGTCTCTTTCTCTTTAAAAACTATTTAAACCGTTTTCACCTCGAGAAAACGTTAAGACTTCACTCTAGAAGTCAGTTTAGGTATAGCAATACCTAATTAAAATCATTCAATAGTATCGACTTGATTGTCAAAACAATTCACAGTCGTATACTAATTATTTAGCAACATCGTTTGCTAATTCTTTTAAACCGGTAAACATCGACTTTAACTTTTTTAAAGTCCTTTTTAAATGTTTAACTTTACTTTTAAAATAGGCTTAATCACCAAAAAATGCCAAACCTTTACGTTTTATGTCAATTATAGCCAAATCTTTAAAAATCACCAGATTTAGCCAAACCTTATATGTTCTGTTTCTTTTTTAGCCATTTTTGAATCGAACCGGTTTTTGTGACACCGTGTTGTCCACGTCACCGCCAACTAAGCAATTGGCTGGCATGACATCTGAAATATTTAAATAATGTTTGGCTATAACTGACACACACAAAATATGTTCGGTATTTTTTGGGTGAATAAACCTAATTTTAAATTTAAGCCAATTTTTAAATTTAATAATTAGTAAATTAATTATATCATTTATGAAATTTATATATTTAAAAATAATTAATATTTTTTATTTAATACTAATTAAAATTAATTTTATTTTTTATTAAACCTAATTAAATCTAACAAATTTATATTATAATATATTTTAATGAATATATAATTAAAAAATGAATTAATGTATTACTTATGAATTAATGTTGAATTAAATTTGATGAAAGGGTTTAATGTTCATGATGATTTTGAAACTTGATTTATTATTTTTAAGATCTAATTACTTAAAAAAAATCCATCTTGAACTTTTTGTTCGTTTATACCCTGATCTTATAAAAAAGTTATTTGTACCCAATTTTGGATTTTTAGGTTTCATCTCTACCCAATACAATAATATAATTTACAATTTAATGAATTAAAGGATGAAAAATTTAAAAATAATTAAATAAAAGATTATATCATACGTCTAATTAGTATATAAATATAAATTAAAGAATTATTTTAAATTATTTTTCAAGTGAAAAGTGGCAACTTTAGTACTTTTGGGAAGAGATGAAACCTAAAAACCCAAAATTGGGTACAAATGACTTTTTTACAATAAACGAAAAAAAAATTATCCATCAAATATGACATTTTTTGTTTTTATCCATCAAATACGTACAAAAAATTTATTAGAATTATTTAAATTTAGTAAAAAATAAATTAATTTTAATTAGTATTAAATAAAAATATTATTTTTTAAATATAAATGAATTTTATTATAATATAATTAATCATTTAATTATTTAATTTTAAAATTAGTTTTATTCACCAAAAAATACCAAACCTATTTTTTGTGTGTCAGTTATAGCCAAACCTTATTTAAATATTTCAGATGTCATGCCAGCCAATTGCTTAGTTGGCGGTGACGTGGACGACACGGTGTCACAAAAACCGGTTCGATTCAAAACAGGCTAAAAAAGAAACAGAACATATAAGGTTTGGCTAAATCTGGTGATTTTTAAAGGTTTGGCTATAATTGACACAAAACGTAAAGGTTTGGCATTTTTTGGTGATTAAGCCTTTAAAATATCATTTTAAAAGTATTTAGATTTAACTTTAAATCTCTTTTCATTTTAATTTAAAAGCAAATATCGTTTTTGAACACTTTTAGTTCGACGAAATCACGTCAAACGAATAGGGCAAAAGCCCATTCGGCGTCGGCCTGGTGCACGTTTGTGTACCCCTGGCTAGTGCACGATCGTGCACCATTGTGCACGATCGTGCACCCGGTTCGTGCACCTCCAGATTGGTGCACGTTCGTGCACCTCCAGATTGGTGCACGTTCGTGCACCATATGTGCACGTCCGTGCACCAACGTGCACAACCCCTGGGAAACTCGATTTCCGGGACATTCCGATGTGTTTCAATCTCGTTTTTCCGCTCCTAACACATATACACATTTCAACCTATCCATATTCACATTCGGAATGTAAAAATAATAGGTATACGTTCGATTCAATACGGTAACAGTTTATAAACAAATATATATTCGAATTATATCGAAATATATTAAAATAAACGTTTAATACGGGTTTAGTACCTCGATTACTTCAGTAATCGTCGAAGAAACGGAGTTAAAATCGAGAAACGGACGAACGGGTCGAAACCGTAGCCTTCGCATCGTCTCTGAGAGCAAGCTGCTCTCTTTTGCTTCTGAATTGAAGCAAATGAGGTTTCTGTACCTCTAATTACAATTGAATAGGTTTATATATAGATTTGGTTAATTTATCACTTTAACTCAAATTCTTAAATAGTCGCCCGTAACTTAAACGGAAACGACCTCCGAATTTCGTAAAACTTTACCTAAAAATCTAATAAAATATAATAAGAATAAAAATATAAATTTTATTCTTATCCGACTTATATTTTAATCTTAATAAATCTCTGAAGATTTATTAGGTCCAAATCAGTCCCACTTGATTAAACTTTCTACGTCCAAATTCTATGAAACTTTGACGATAGCTTCGTCAAATTATTTCGCGAATAATGACACCAAAATTATTCGCTCGGGACTTATATATTATTTTATTTCAATTTGGACTAACGAATAATATTTAATTAGTTTATAACTAAAACTAATTGAAGTAAAGAATATAAGGACTAAAGGAAATATTTTTCCTTTCCTTGGTGATCACTTATGACCGCCTCACTTATTCTTTTTTTTAATATATATATATATATATATATATATATATATATATATATATATATATATATATATATATATATATATATATATATATATATATATATTAACTTATATTCGTTAATAACTCGTCGAGACTTTCAAATTTCGACATTTTAATTTCGGGGTTTTATCCGAAATATTAACTCTCCGATAAGAGTGGTATATTGATATATTAAATATCAATATATTTTTAGCTTACGACTCCAGTCGTATTTCGTATTCTATTAGTCTCGTTCATATCCCTTTATTAAAATTTAAATCTCCGATTTAAATTTTAAACTTCTATTATTACAATATATTTTTAGAAATACTTATAAATTAAATTTACGCTTAAATTTAATTTACGTATTTCCGGCTAATAAAAGCTTACACGTAGCTTAAAAAATACGGGTATTACAGAAATGGTTTGGGGCCGGCGTCTATGGTTGCCTGAGAATGCTAATAAATATTTGACTTGTGATCTTTTACGGAATGTTTGTTTGAATATTGATCTCCTACAGCTAGTTTTTGGTGACTTCACTACGTGCCTGTTTCATACCGAGAAAGTTGGGGGTCGCTTGCGGGATCAAAGAGAGATAGACGGGTTTCGAGCTGCCATTAATGATTGTAATATTGATGACTTGGGGTATGAAGGGTGTGCTTTCACCTGGTCTAATATGCGTTCAGTGGAGCAGAACATTCAAGCTCGTCTCGACAGATTCCTTGGTAATGCTAAATGGCAGGAGTTGTTTTGGGGTTGGAGAGTTCAGCATTTGGCTAAGTAGAGATCTGATCATTGCCCTATTCTCATCAATACTCTGACTGAAGCGGTTCCTAAGTCACCGAAGCCCTTCCGTTTTGAAAAAAATGTGGAAGTCCCATGATCAGTTTAATGAAGTGGTGGCTGTTTCGTGGTGTCAATCGGAGAATAATAATATTATGGGGAAGCTTGATGCTTGTGGAGAGAATTTTAAATCATGGGCATATCACAACATTGGCAATGTCCGTCGCGCCATAAAAGAAAAAATGACAGCCCTCAAAGCTTTGCAGGATAGTTCGGTCACCGTGGATAATGCACAGGCTATCTGCGATCTGAATTCAGAGTTGGATGGTTTGCTTGATAAGGAGGAGTCTATGTGGAAGCAACGATCTAGAGCGGATTGGTTGCGAGATGGTGATAGAAATACAAAATTCTTTCATCATAAAGCCTCTAGTCGAAAGAAGACCAACACTATTCACAAGATCCAGGATGATTTGGGTAATTGGCGTACAGGGGAGGCCATTCCGATGGTAGTTTCTGAGTATTTCAGAAAGATTTTTACATCCTCTAACCCAACCAACCAAGTGGAGGTCATTAACTGCATCGACTCTAGTCTATCCAGTGAGCAGATTGCCGATCTCCAACGCCCATTTATTGCCGATGAGGTTACTGCAGCCCTTAAGCATATGGGTGCTACGAAGGCGCCAGGTCCTGATGGTATGCCTGCACTTTTTTATAGCTCCTATTGGCATGTTGTGGGTAAAGATGTGATTCAGTGTGTTCTTTCTTTTCTCCAAACTGGAGTTATGCCCCTGAATATGAACCACAACTTTATCACTCTTATACCGAAAAAATCTTCTCCAGAATCTATGAAAGATCTCAGGCCTATTAGTTTGTGCAATGTGGTGTATAAATTAATAGCTAAGGTCTTAGCTAACAGGTTGAAAGGTGTTTTAGCTGGGTTGATTAATGAATCGCAGAGTGCTTTTATTCCTGGGAGGCTTATTACTGACAATGCTCTGATCGCCTTTGAGCTTTTTCACTCCATGGCTAAGCGTTCTCAGGGTAGAAGTGGATCTATAGCGCTGAAACTGGATATGAGCAAAGCCTACGACAGAGTAGAATGGTGTTTCCTGGAGAAAGTTACGACTCAGATGAGGTTTCCGGAGCATTTTATTAAGCTCATCTTAGCTTGTGTTTCCTCTGTCACCTTTTCTTTTCTGATTAATGGCTTGCCATATGGTTTTTTGAAATCGGAGAGAGGTCTCTGTCAGGGTGACCCACTGTCGCCGTATCTCTTCCTCTTCTGCATGGAAGGCTTTTCAGCACTTCTCCGACAAGGGGTCCAGAATGGCTCCATTACAGGCAGCCGGCTTTACAGAGGTTCCTCTAAAATTAACAACTTATTTTTTGCGGATGACAGTGTGCTCTTTACGCAAGCGATGATTAGGGAATGCCAGGCACTCAAAAGAATTATCTGCTCCTTTGAAACCGCGTCTGGATAGGTGGTTAATTTTGACAAATCTGAACTCCTCTTCAGCGGAGGAGTTAGCCAAAGAAATCGGCAGCCCATTCAGTAATTACTTGGAATACAGGTGGTTGATTCATTCAAGAAATATTTAGGGATGCCAACTATGATCGGTCGGTCAAGAAAACCCATCTTTGCTTTCCTCAGAGACCGCCTGCATAAGCGTGTTTTAGGATGGAAAGAGCGATTCTTATCCAAGGCGGGTAGAGAGGTCCTTATCAAATCCATTGCTCAATCTATACCGACGTATATAATGAGCTGTTTTGTTTTACCTGTTTCTTTCTGTGCTGAGATGCAGAGTATCATTTCCAAATTCTGGTGGAGTGGTACAGATGATAAACGAAAGTTCCCTTGGGTCAGTTGGAATACGATCTGCAAGTCTAAAAAGGTTGGCAGCCTTGGGTTCAGGAATCTGCGTGCGTTCAACTTGGCTATGCTAGCTAAACACGCGTGGCGTCTGATTCAGAATCCGGTCTCTCTCTGTGCCAGAGTTTTTAAAGCGAAATACTACCCTAATGATGTGTTTTTGCGTGCTACACCTAGGCGGGGTGCTAGCTTTGTTTGGCAAAGCATTATGGAAGGGAAGAAAGTTATTGATTCGTGAATTGCTTGGAGAGTCGGCAACGGGCAGGATGTGGATGTGCGAATCGAAAACTGGATTTCTACTTCAAGCTATATGAAGCCGGTTAGTTATTTTATTGACGCCCCATCACGCTGCTGGGACCGAGACAAGGTATTGGCTGTGTTTTCTCCTCAGAAAGCAGATGACATACTGAAAATTCCCATCAGTTATAGACTCCCCCCGGATAAGATATTTTGGCCTTCTAACAAGCATGGTTTTTATTCGGTCAAATTCGGATATTATCTAGCTTGTAACATTATCAATTCTGGGAGTGCTAGTTCGTCAGATGGCAATGTGTTACAAGGTTTGTGGTCTAAAGTGTGGAAGTGTGCAATTAAGCCGAAAATTCGTCATTTTATCTGGCGGATATGCCATAGCTCCCTCCCGTGCAATGATAATTTAGTGAAGAAGGCAGTCCCGATCTCAAACACCTGCCCTAGATATGGTTCTACTGTTGAGACAGATCTCCATGCTTTGAAAGACTGCGAGGAGGTGAGAGGCATGTGGTTGTTATCTCCATTGGGGCTGCGTGTTGATGCTTATCGGGTTCAGTCAATGGTTGATTGGCTTTTGTGCATGTTTTCTGAACTCAAGCCTGATGATCTTCATGTGTTCTTGACTTGTCTGTGGGTAATCTGGAATGATAGGAACAATATTGTGTTTGCAAACCACAGGTTACCAGCCAAGCTTCTGTTCCGTAACGTCACTGCTCTTTGTGATCGTGCTACTTCCCAGCAGGTCCATCTTCCCCGAGCAAATGTGTCATCGGTGTGGAAAGCTCCTCCTCCCAACTCTGTCAAGATTAATTCTGATGCTGCCATCGCTAGTCAGAAGAATTTGTCGGTGATAAGTGCGGTGTGTAGGACAGATTCTGGTTCAGTTCTGAAATGTGGTGTTGCGGTGTTGCATGGGATAACGGATGTCGAGTTAGCTGAGTCGTCTGCTGTTTGTCTTGGCCTTCAGTTGATGGATTCAATCCCAGGTGACCGGCTGCTTGTTGAATCAGATGCTCAAGTTGTCATTTCTCGCTTGCAGGAACCATCCAGAGCTATGGATTCGATCCAGCTAGTTATTGAAGACTGCTTGGCATTAGCAGCGAATCGCCGTGTTGTTTTTCAGCATGTTAATCGAAATTGCAACCAAGTTGCTCATGCCCTAGCTAAATGGGGTGTTTTCTATGGAAAAGATTGTATTTTGACGGTGAAATTTCTTTCCCGGTCAATGAACTTATTGCTTCGGCTCAATTCCTAATAAAATCATCTTTTCCTCTCAAAAAAAAAAGTTTTACTATTCACCTTTCCAATTTTATCCTTTTATACATTTTAGATATATCAACAGTATATTAATGACTAATTTTATTAATAGATACTATATTAGAATATGAAGCCATTAATTTATTCGAAGATATGTACATATTTATTAGGGGTATATAAGATTTTGAATGTTTAAGTTATTTATCAAATATAAAAAGGTGACCTATAATTCGGAACGCCAAAAATAGAAAAATAGCCAATCATTTTGGAACGGAGGGAGTATATTATTTATATTTCAAAATTTATTTTTAAAATAATTTGTTTTCAAAAATTCATATTCAAATAAATCTATATAATTCACCACTTAAAAAATCAGTAATTATTATTTTCAGCACTTCAAATTTAGCATTTAATTTTAACATTTATCAATTTTATTAAACACCACCTAACTTAAGATAAGGGATGGAATTAAAAGAATTTTGTCACTAACTATAAAACAACACATCGGAAAAGAAAATGTGCGTATTCATTAAATTGAGCATAAGGGAGATATATAAGGGAGATATTATGAACCATAAATTGACCATAAGGGAGAAAATGTGCGTATTCATGAAGCAAAGCTGTAGTCATTTTGTATTTGTAGTAATTAATTTCATCAAAAAAACAAAGACTGCGTAGAGTCATTACTTGCAACAGCTAAATTGACCAAACCTGATCACATTTCAACGCTGCAACTCAGTCACAGCATCCTCAACCTCACGTAATTGCTTTTATTTCTCTTCGACTTATTCTTACAACCACAAAACCTTCAAATTTACGACACGCTCATTTTTATGAAAATTTTGTTTGTGTGGAATTTGGGACAATTTTTATTTTCAAAATGGACAAATATATTGAGACGGATGGAATATATATTTTTATTAAGTTAACTCTTAAAATTTGTTAATATTTATAATTATAATTCTTTATCTATATTTTGGTATCCTTTCCATGAAGTAATAAGGGAATGCATAAAAAAAATATGTAAAGGAGATATTATTAATCAAAAACATTTCTCTAAAGCGTCAACTATTTCAAAATGGGAGAGTATTATTTGCTGCTTTCCATACACTTGTATAGTTTAAAATTTCGTTTGTGTGCTACATTCTTTTTCACTTGTGTAAGAATTTGTTGAATGTATGAGCAATTAATGAATGCTGGTTTGTATGTGAATCAACTATGACAGCAAAAAAAAACTCTAAAATCTTAATAATCGGAGGCCGCAATTTTGATAATCTGAGATTGCAAAACTGGGATCTTGATTGAATAGAATAAGCAAACCATACATACATATATAAATACATGCGAACTAAAAAGAAACAACTACTATCATTTAAGGTGATAATGTAGGAAGCAGGCCAGTTGCTGTATTTTTAAGATTATGATGATGTGTTGGTTTTGATGTTTGAGGAAGAATTAGAAGAAGATTCTGTGAAGAATATGATGTGATCTTGGTTTTGAGCAAACACCTCGAGTGATCTCGGAATAGGAGGTAAGTTTACATTCAAAACTCCCTCAAGAATCTGCACAACTTGTCCCATTGATGGCCTCTGGCTTTCATCATCTTGGATACACCAGCAACCTACTTTGCATACTCTTGTTACCTCTTCGGCATCGCCATTTTCCTCGAGGAAGGGATCCAATATTTCAAGGATGTCGCCCTTCCCTTCCGTTACCTGCCTCGCAACCCAACTCGGGAAGAATCCCACCCTTTCTTCTGATTGCTCCGAGTTTCTGCTTCCCGATACCAGTTCAAACAGCATCATTCCGTAGCTGTACACATCTGCCTTTGCAGTTATAGCCACTCCTGATATCCACTCTGGCGCCAGATACCCTCTTGTTCCTCTCATTGTCGTTAGCACTCTGCTGAAATCCCGCCCCACCAGCTTTGCCAGCCCGAAATCTGCAACTTTTGGGCAAAATTCGGCATCCAAAAGGATGTTCTCGGGCTTAATGTCGCAGTGTATAATGCAGTCCCTGCATTTCTCGTGGAGATACGCCAGCCCTCTTGCTGTCCCCAAAGCGACATTGTACCTCGTCTTCCAGTCGAAAGCCTTTCTTTCTTTTTTGTGGAAAAGATGATGGTCAAGAGAACCATTTGGCATGTAATCGTAAACCAGTAGCTTCTTAGCACCCTCGGAGCAGAACCCTCGAAGGCGAACAAGATTCACATGCTGAACCGTTCCAATTGTGCTCACTTCTGTGCGGAACTGCTTCTCTCCTTGGCTGATGCTTTCCAGCTTCTTCACAGCAACCACACTTGAATCTGGCAATGTTCCCTTGAAAACAGACCCAAACCCTCCTCCTCCCAGTTTATCCGAGAAATTCTTCGTCGCGTGCTGTAATTCTTTGTACCCAAAAGCAATTAGGGAACCCTCCACAGCTTCACCCCTTTTCATTTTCCTCTTTCTTCTCAAGACTATAAACAGAACAAGGCCAAGCACAAGTACAACCACCACTGTACCTACTACCGCCCCAATAACAACTCCATTGTTATTTTTAGAACTCGAAAACTCAGTAGCCGCAAGTCTAAGATAGAGCGTTTCGCCGTTAGAGTCGCCATCCGCGAGCTGCTTTAAGTCCATGAGCTCCCCTGTCCAGATTTTACACTGCAGATTGTTATCATAAGCATAAGCAGTACATGAGCAGTTGGTGGAGCAGCTCGATTCGCATTCTGCTGCACTCCCAACTACAGGCACTGTGACTGAATCTGCAGGCAAACCCATATTGGGATTAGCTAAAAACCCATCTTTTCTCCCATTAACAAGACTAGAATTCCCACACTGCAGATTACTACTCCTCCTCCTCACACAGCCCCCAGAATAAACCTCTGAGTTCCACTCATCTATCATTTCCGGAACGAAACCTGTCAAACAATGACAGAAAGGCTGAGATTTGACGTTGCAGCTTGCAAAAGCTCCACAAAAAGCATATACTTCACACTGTACTCTGGGCTGTGACCAAAACAAACTCCATTGTTTCGACGGCTCCAACCACGACTGCTGCTGAATCTGCCCTCCAACATCGATCACGAATCGAGAGATAATAGAGGAGTTATACAGAGAATAAGTGAAGTAGTTTTCATTACTGTTATTAATGTAACTAAAGTTGTAGATATAATTCAATCTCATCTCAGGCACCAAGCTAAAGATCTGGCCATTCCAAGTTCCACTAGACCAATATATTTTAGAATCATTCCACAGGATATAGTATTGACTGGTTCCGTTCGGGTCTATCTCGAGAGAAAATAAACCTGGTGCAGGATCTTGTTTATTCTTCCAAGAAACGAGACGAGTATTCTTTCCTGTAACTTTGTCCAATCCAACTTTGGCTCCGGGTAGCCATGTATCACCCGGGTGATCAAAACTCTGCCATAATGGCTCTGAGGAATTCCCACTACTATTCAACACAAGATTTCCATCATCAAGAAGCACTGCTTCTACTTGGCCATTAGAGCTAACATTTGTGGACCAAATTGCTAGTTTAGACTCATTAAAAAGAACCAAATTACCATCAGACACTCTTAACTCGGAAGAAAATCTGTCAGAAACTGGTGTCTCTCTATTTGCAACCCAAACTAGAGTCTGTTGAGAGACCCTGTTGTACCACATACCTATATAGAATTTGGAGGAGTTACCTGGCTTAAAGAACCCCAGTTTGAAGATCCCACCTCTAGAAACTATTGTTTGATCGCCGGAAAGAGACTGGCTTGCTGTGATTCTATCAGCTGCATAGCAAACATGGAGGTTTAAAGAGAATAATAAGCACATGAAAACAACACAGTGGTTTAACCATGGCGTGTTCTTGAGGACATCCATGGTTATTTTGCTGAAGATTTTGCAGCCAACCAATAACTGAGATATGTTTTGAAGTAGTTGAGCGTGAGATAATAGTTTTATGGAGTACAAAGTGAAGACTGAGTCTTAGGTTTGCTAATACTAATGTTGTGAGCTATCATCATATATTCTGTTTATAGTCAAACTTTTACTTTCTTTTTTTCTCTTTCAAATAAAAAACCATCACCGTTGAGAGTTTTCATTTTATTTTTCCCACCGGCTACCGTCAGCCATTTTTTTATTATTTTGAAATGAAATAAATAGCCAATTTTTTTTCATCATTTTTGTATTTGTTTGTAAATTTGTGGACGAGACTCATCAATTTTAATATATATATATAAATCAAGAATCAAAGATAGATGAATATCTTTAAAGACCGAAGATAAAATCGTTTATAGACGATATTAGTTTTTCGGTATATTTATTACAGCGATTGTCTTTTTTTACGAAAGATTGTTTTCTTTTTTCTATAAAAGATTTGCTTGTTTTTGCTATAAAGAGTTGGTGAGTTTTCTATTAAACAGAGAAATATTGAATATTATTTATATATATTTTTTTATAAGATAATCTGTGAACAAAACTTTGCATCTTGTTTCATGTCATGTCAGGTTATTAAAAATAGTTCATACTTTTTTTAAACTTGGCCTAATGACTTAAAAAAACTCCACCTTATAACTTTTTCGTTTATAATCTGACCTACGAAAAAAATTCATTTGTACCTTTTTTTTTAATTTTTCGTTTTCAACTCTACCCTAAAGCATTGTCATTCATTTTTTAACCTATATTCTAATTAGACTTTAATATTATTAATGGAACAAAAATACCTTCTTTTTCATAAACTTAAAATTTTAATTATTATTTAATTTATATTAATTATCAATAATTTATTAAATACAAAACCGTAAAATAAATAATTTTAAATAAAAAGAAAATTTCCGACTCTCCATCCGAAGGAGGAGCCTGCTGCTCCTCCTTCACATGGAGGAGGAGGAGGAGTTGCTGCTCCTCCTCTCGTGAAGGAGGAGCTCCTCCGAAAAAAGAATATTTATTTTTTATAAAAAATAATTATCGGGTTTCGGTAGCGGATTCGTAAATCGAAGGAGCATAATGGTGGGTCGGAAGTTTTTTAAATAAAAAATTTTAAAACGATTAATTTGTAGGATTAATTTGAATAGTTTTAAAGTTTAAGGATTTGTTTGTATTTTTACCAATAGAAAAAAGTATAATATAACTCTTCTATTTAATTTTTTTTAATATTTGCATCCTTTAATTAATTAAATTGTCAAAAAATTAAATTTTGGGGTGCAGTTGAAAACGAAAATAAAAAAAAGGGTACAAATGAATTTTTTCTAGATCGAGGTATAAATGAAAAAATGTTATAATGTGGTGTTTTTTTAAGTAATTAGGCCTTTAAACTTTTACACTTGTAACTATTTGATATTAATAAAAGATTATTTGATTGTAAAAAAAAAACAACTAAACTTTCTTTAGCTTACAATTATACCCTTTGATTATACTGAAATCAAATATATTTTCCCATTAATTATGTAAGTTTAAATCCAAATAAAATTATGAATTTTTGTGATTTAAAATTATCATCATGTGAATTATTTACCTTTTATCGCTAAATTAAATTTTTGGATCAAAGTACAAGGATTTTGATCATAAAAAAACTAATTATGTAAGTATTAACCAAGTTATATTTTATATATAGTGGACAATTATTTATTTTAAAAATTAATTTTTTAAATAGTATTATCAGTATAGATAATTTAGTAATCTAACCGTATCCACCTTAAAAATTAACTTTACCAACCTACTAATATATTTTACATAAAAATTGAAATTATTAATGTGATTTAATTATTAAATAAAAATTGAAATTACTAATTAATATTTTATGTTTATTGCATGTAAAATAAAAATCAATATAAAATTATAAGTTTGTCATTAATATAGTATTGTGCATTGTAGTAAAATATTAAAATTCATGCTATATTTTGTGCTAAAAATAGCACAAATTATAGCATATGCAATAAAAGATGCTGTAATGTGCTATAATCCAAATGATATAAGCGTTGGGCATCAAATTGCTCGGTCGTGGGTTCAAATCCACCCACAAACATTCTCCCTCACCAATTATTCAAAAAAAAAATTATCGATCTTTAAACATATATTATTTTATATTTTTATTTATTTTATAAAAAAACTATGGATCTGCCACTACATGAAAATGATGTAGGAGTCGATATTTAGTAGAATATATATATATATTAATATAAATTTATTTAGTTATATTTTTAAAAAATATGAAATAATCATGTACCCACGAAGTACTATTTTTTATAGTAAATTTTAGGTTAATTTTAATTAATTTAAATATAAATAGGTTTATAAATAATACTGTAAATAGGTTTAAAAAATTAAAGATGAAATAATTATGTAGCCAATGTTAATCGTTGACATGGCACTCATAAATTTATAGAAAAAAGTTCAAAAATAATCTTAATGTTTAAAATACTTACCAATTTTATATTTATAAAACTTTTAGTATAATTTCACCCTCTACTTCCTAATTAACTCTAATTGAGTTAATTAATTAATTTTTTTTTATTAAAATCAATTAAAACCTAATCAGATCAATCATCCAATTATACCTAACCAATCAAAATCCAATCAAGTCTATCAAAATCCAATTAAATCTATCAAAACTCAATTAAACAAATTAAGGACCAATTAAACCTAACTAAAATCTAATTAAATTGAATTAAAACTAATTAAAATTTAATTTAATTTAATTCAAATCGAACAATCGTCGCGGCCTTTCCCGACAACGATCGAATCATTATAGGCGCGCCAGAGGCTGTCTGTTCTCTCATAACAGACCTTCATCGGAACAGACGGAGGCCATCTATTCTCTCTAAGAACAAAGTGTTCTCAAAGAGAACAGATCGGACTTGTTCTCAAAAGAGAACAGATCATCGAATCTGTTTTCTTTTGAAAACAGATATGGTGATTTGTTTCTCAACAGAAAGAATGGCATCGTAGGTCGTTTTTTTAATATTTTTTTATTTAAAAGGAAAAAATGTCAATTGGGTCCCTATTTTAAATTGTTTATCAATAAAAACAATCTTTGACAGATTAATCTTTGTATGACTTTTTTATTATTATTCTTGTGAATTCAATTCTGTGTGCAAAATATTTGCTGTTGTTTGATGACTAAAAATGCAACTTTAAATTAATTGATGAATATAGAAAGAAAAGTAACTACTTGTAACTAGCTAATAGAATCATAATAGTTTGATAAAGGAGTAAGAATTACTTATTGTATGTGAAATTAGTGCAAATGAATATGCGATTAAAGAATTAGTCATAAATTATTCATTTTGAGTTTTTGACTCCTCAAAAAGGATTGCAGCAAAGCGATAATAGAATTAACTCATTAAAACAACGATGCATTTGAACATAAATGCTCTGCTATTGGATTCACAAGAAATCAAAAGAATTCTAGAGTTATATCTGTCCAAATTACAATTAGATAACTCGTCCTGAAATTCATTGGCCTCACTCATATTTCATGGATACTGAATATACCTTTTCAATTTTAAGCAATTCTTAGAGATTTGCAAAAACATGCTCAATTACTAATGCTAATGCTAATGCTAATGCTAAACATAGTAATTGAAGAACATTACTTACCCATGTCTTTAATCTGACGAGTCATTTTCAGCAAGTTTGGAACCGCGGCTTACTCTTCTCAATGCCGTAACCCTACTCACCCCCACAGGCTTCATGCTCCTTGATTGAATGGTATTATGAATTCCACAAAAAGATTTGGTTTGAATATCAATCACTCTCTCGTCTCTCTCTTTATTCTCATGCTCATTCTGTGATATCGGCCTTTCTCCACAAAGACCACCAAAATAGTAAAAAGGTTCCACATAAGAAGATGATGAAGACACGATTCCTTTCATGCTAGTTGGCCGGACAAGCTCAACGAACTCCTTTATCTCTGAAAAGCAGGAGTGATCCGAGTATGGAACTATATACATGTATTCATGACACCTTTCCACACCTCGAACTATCTTCTCAGTCCCGGTCTCAGTCCCAGTACTCAACTGGCTTTTATTGCTATTCCCTTTTGTAGATTTTACCATCCAAGGAAGACCAGAAGGCATTATTCCAATTGTCGGATGCATTGTATTCAATTGATTTAGAGTGTCAATACTGAAACTGTATCGAGGTACAGCTCGCACACTAGTCAAAGAAGTTCTAGTTGTGAATATGTCATGGAACCCAAGAAGATGCATGGTTTGCAAACGTTCTGGCCACACCCAAATCTTTCATCATGAAAATTCGAATTATTAGTTAAAATGACTAAACAATAAATATTAAGAAGGATCATAATTTCTAGATAATACCTACAACCATGTAGAATAAAAAGAAAATGCAATTGCTTAAAATCAGTAAACAAAGATTAAAACTACGCTTGTGAATATGTGTAAATTTTAGAATCAGTATATGGATAAGGATAATCTGTGAACACATGGACAGTGATCAAACCTTTGTCTCTAGCATATCTGAAATATGAACTAGAAGATCTTCCTTCCCTAGAGAGTCAATCCCAATGATAATGTCAAAACCTGGATGGGAGTCAATGATATCAACAACCTGTTATCAGCCAGGAACTAAACCAGTAAGATGAAACACCAATTTAAAGTATCTTCTATAGAGTATTAGTTTGATAAACGTGAAAGTTTACTGTTTCAAGCTAGATAGCATGGATATGGAAACGGAAACAGAAAATGGGACATGATGTAGCTCATCAAATGTGATTCTCAGGGAAAAAAAAACACGGTACAAAATGTTAGGATTATAGACAAATACACACAGGCAAACACACAAATCATATTGTTGACATTCATTTGCAAATCTGGTAGTGCTCTAAAACATATCTTTACTTCAAAAACACTCATTTTGCGCATGTTTCTAAAAAACTAAAAAAATGCAAGAATTCAATTATAATGAACTTAATTGGAGAGACGATAGTTGCCAGAACTCATTTCTTCAAAGTTACCTTTTGTTCGGACAGCAAGTCAGTTTGAGATGCATGTAATCAAGTCAGACATGAGAGCACCAAATCAGAGTTCTAGAGATTATTAATTTACTAGCAGTCAATTGAGTCCATGATCAATTAAACAAACAGAACAAACTCAATTAATTATAGGCTTACTTGCTTAAAAAATCCCGGTATTTTTCAAATTTAACACTAACTTTCAATTTTGGCAATTTAAACATGAACTATCATTTTTTTGCAATTCTAAACACCGAGCAATTTTCCGTCAAAAAAATGCCGATGTATGCATCAAAATTATTACTGTTCCGGCATCCACATCGTCATTTTTGACGGAAAATTGTTTGGTATTTAAAACTGCAAAAGATCGAAAGTTGGTGTCAGAATTGCTAAAATTGAAAGTTGGTGTTAAATTTGTAAAACACACTAAAACTCGTGATTATTTAAGCAATTAAGTCTTAATTATAAAAGAAAAAACACAAAAGGCATAAGTCAGTAAAACCTGTCGAGCAGCAACTAGGCGGGGAGGAAATTCAAAAGCAGGATTACAATAAGTATTATCCAAATAGAGAACATCAACTGCATTATCCTTAAGAGCATCAACAAGCATCTCTCTCGCAGTTTTCGCACTCTCACACTCTGCCTCCCATCGAAAATCCCCAGTAAACAATAGGCAACCAAAATCCCCACGAAACAAGAACATCACCGCACCTACATTAAATTCATTGAGACATAAAATCGAACACCTTGAGTAGAATATAAGCAAGACAAAAATGACTAACCAGGACAGTGATGGGCGTCAATGGGCATGACTTGGAGGGTTGTCTGGGATCCGGAGGAAGGAGAGACGAGCCGCATGGAATGCCAGAGGCCGGTATCGAGGACGGTGAGTAAGGAGAGGTTGAAGCCTGGGAATCTGGAAGGGAAGAGGTGAGCGGTGAGTTGGGAGCAGAAGAGAGGGCCTTTGGACCATGTAGAGGTTAAGCCTTGTGTGTGGTCTGCGTGAAGATGGGTTAAGAAGTATGCTTGGCTCTTCTCTGACCATTTGTCTACTGAGACTAGACCATTCTCCATTTTTCTTTCCTTCATTTTCTAGAATTGCTATGCCATGTTTTTATTTTTAGAAAATTCTGCAATCTGAAGACGCTGTCTTGGTGTGTGCTTTGTTTTCTATTTTTGATTCATTTGGCGGGACAAAGAAAGTTTTAAATTTTTGATTCATTTAGCGGGATAAAGAAAATGTCACTTTTTGCTTCTTTTATTTTTAAGGCTTAATTACTTAAAAACCACTCACCTTGAACTTTTTTTTCGTTTATACCATGACCTAGGAAAAAATTCATTTATACCCTGACGTATGTATTTATGTTTCACCTCTACCCCGGAACACTAAATTAACCTCTTTTCATCAAGAAAAAAATTTAAAATAGTTCTTCATTTTTAACCTAAGCTAATTAGAGTTTAATTAGAAATAAATTTTTTTCTAAATGAAGGACTATTTTAAACTTTTTTTTAAATGAAAAGAGATTAATTTAGTGCCACGGGGTAGAGGTGAAACATAAACACATACGTCAGGGTATAAATGAATTTTTTCATAGATCAGGGTATAAACGAAAAAAAAGTGCAAGGTGGGTGGTTTTTAAGTAATTAAGCCTATTTTTAAATAGGCTTATCCCCTTAAAAACCACTCACCTTTTACTCCCAATTCGTTTGCACCCTCACGTTGCAAAACCACCAAATATACCCAAATTACGACCTTTCACTTTTAATTGCACCCTCAAGCATTAAATTGATCTCTTTTCACTTGAAAAAATAGGTTCATTTTTTTTTAAATAAAATATTAAGTCCTATTTTAAAATATATGCTAAAATTTAAAGTATTGATTTGAACATTTTTTAAGTGAAAAGAGATCAATTTAATGCTTGAGGGTGCAATTGAAAGTGAAAGGTCGTAATTTGGATATATTTGGTGGTTTTACAACGTGAGGGTGCAAATGAATTTGGGGTAAAAGGTGTGGGGATTTTAAGGGGATAAGCCTTTTAAATAAAGGATAAAAACCCGAATTTGGCGCGAAATATCAAATACACCCAAATTTGTAAATACGGATCAAATTACCCCATAACTTGATAAAACCGGATCAAGTTATCCCACAACTTGGCCATGAATTGTTTAATTTCTTTCGATTGGGCCTCGTTTAGATTGGCCCATGCATGTTGCTTAACTCCTTCATTCCCATGCATTGGCCCATGCAATTTGACAACAGGTCTCGGATGAGACCTGCTATAATTTGCTGAGTCTCCAAGGGCAGCAGCGTGCTGCATCTATTCTTTCCTTTCATTTTTCAGTTTTAGTTTGATGTCATCGTGTTCCGTTTCTTAGCTCGTTATGTTTTGTTTTAGCATCGATTTGAGGTCCGCTTCTTTGTTGTCGTAGTACACATCGTCCTCGTCAATTCAAAACTTTGAAATAGTCAAACGGTACGTAAATCTCTATGTTTTAAGTGTCGTCGTTTCATCATTTTTGTTATTCTATGGCTGCCTTGCTATTGTTTATTTTCTGCTGATGTTCCTTGCTTTCATTACTGATGATTTTCATTATATTCTTGAGTTATAACTGATTATAATTGTTGATAATTGATTTACTCTTGATCGTGATACATTCCATTGATTTGTTATTCGTCGTTCATGACTTTTCCTTCCGCCATACTTGTGGCTGTCGCATTCTTATTTCAATTATTATTCCTGTGTTTGGCTGCCATATTTCTTGTGTTGAATGATGATAAACTAAGTTCATTCTTCAAGTTTGAGATCTGAGAAATTGGTTTGGTCGGTTAGTTATTCACATCTCATGTTTCATTTGATTACTCACATTAATTTGGTGGTTTGGACATTGTTTCTGGGTATCTTGTTTGATTGTTCAAATATATTACTATGATATTATTTGGCTTTTGTTCAATTGGTTTTAGACGGCAGTGGTTAGTTTAAATTTTATTGGCTATTTGATATGCAAAATGTGTTGGCCATTTTCTTTATTCTATTTCAATTACTTGGGTTTGGATTATTAATGTTCTCGACTGTTATTTTTTATTATTATTTATTGATTAATTAAGGTTTTTTTTTTTAAATAACAACTGTATTAATTTCGATAAATAAAAGTGCATAATGTTTGTTTGTCAGAACTAAATGATATAGATTACAATAATTACTCCTAAAAAGGAGGCTTTAAAGACTTTTTAGCCACTTCATAAGCCATCCAATTACACATTCGCTTAACATATGCAAAGTAAGCGAACAGTATCAAAAATTATGACTTCTATTATTGATGGTATATCTTTCTCGCCTTATGCCAGTGTCTCCGCAATTTCAGGTGATATTATTCCTGCAAAACAATGAAAACTACAATAAGTGATAAAACTCGAAATACTGATACAAATCATAAATATTCCACATAGTAGATGCCTTCATCAATACTTTAACCTCACAAAGAGTACTTTAACCTTATAAGAAAATATTTTAAGGGTCCTTACTTGACCCTCAAACTTATTTCCTCTCCCGTAATGTGGTCTAATTAGGAACCTTATTTTCTATAAGAAGTAAAATATATCTAATTGATTTGGTTATTAAATAGGAGATCTTTTTCAATTATGGCTCTACATTGATGTACGGTTGAAATTAAATTTTAGGGAAAACCCTAATTGGAATTTTGGTCCTCTCTTCCCCTATATATAATGTCTTTGGACCATCACAAAACACACCAACAAACAAATAACTAAAAGATATATAGGCAAGAGGAGAGAAACCAAAATTCTTTATTGTAGTAATTATTCTACAATTTCCGCACTCGCAATTGCCATGGAAGAGGTATTTCTTTATCCCTCTTTATATTGTCTATTTGTGATTATCATGTTGTTCAAAGATCTTAGGGTTTTTGTAAATTAACTTACATGTGGTATCAGAGTTTAGATTAACGAACACTTGATAGTCCATGAAATAAAAAATAGATTTAATTCATAATTGATTGTTTTAATTGATTTTTCCGTTTATTATAAACGTTTATGAATTTTGCTTTATTTGATGTCGCAAACGTTCGTCGGATTGTTGACTTCTCATGATTTTAAGCAACAATAAGTTTAAGATTGACAAAAATTGTGCGAACCCACTTACTGAACTTTTACATTCTTTGTTTAATTTTTTATTTTTTTAATCATCTATGTTTGGCAAACTTGAATAAAAGTTTTTCTTCTTTTTTTCAGACAATAGCCATAATGGTTAATGTATCGGGCAACATTATTTTATTTTGTCTTTATTATATTTTTGCTAATTATAGTTATTAATTGGCAATTATGAATTTTTATAAATTTAATTGTAGGCTAATAATCACCCACGGCCCCTGATTTTAGGGATACCTTACGACAAACCCCCTGATAAAAAAAAAACGATCAGTAAACCCCCTAATCTTTGTGACGGCGCTCGCTAAACCCCTTTTGGACGAAAATATCCTGGCGCCTTTTTTTGGTCAACTGACTTTTTTTTCTAAAAATAAATAAATAAATAGTGGCGCCACGTCAGCTGCCACGTCACCAAACTATCCTAAAAAATTAAAACACCTAAAATACCCCTAAAACACCCAACCCAATCAAATCTAACCCAATGACATTCAACAAAACCACTTCACCCTAACCGCCACCACCACCCCACCGCTCTCCGGCCATCACCACCACCCCACCGCTCTCCGGCCACCACCACCAACCGCCGCCATGTACGGAATTTTTTTCCGGCCGGTCTGTTCTTCGTGGAAGAACAGATCACAGGTCTGTTCTTCCACGAAGAACAGCGCCGATTTGTTCTTCCACGAAGAAAAGACCCAGATGGGTCTGTTCTTCGTGGAAGAACAGCCCCGATGTTCTTCCACGATGACCGGAAAATTTTCCGGTCATCTCGGAGAAGATGACCGGAAAATTTTCCGGTCCGGCAGTGGCGGCGGTGGTTGCGGTGGCGGCTGTGGTGTTGGCGGTTGGGTTGGTTAATTAAATGGTTTAAAGTGGGTTGATTTGTTTTATTTTTGTCTTTTCTAAATTAAATTAGGGGTATTTTAGGTGTTTGAAGTTTTTAAGGTATTTTGTTGATGTGGCAGCTGACGTGGTGCCGTCAGTTTTTTTTTTTTAGAATAACAGTTGACTGAAAAAGACGGCGCCAGGGGTATTTTCGTCATATTTGGGGCTTAGGGGGTTTAGCGAGCGCCGTCACAAATATCAGGGGGTTTACTGATCGTTTTTTTTTATCAGGAGATTTTTCGTAAGATACCCCTAAAATCAGTGGTCATGGGTGATTATTAGCCTTAATTGTATTAAGATTTAGTAAATTATATATGTTGATGTCAATATGTTAAAGTAATTTTAATGTATTAAATTATACTATTGAATTCAATTAAAATTTATGAATTACATAATATATTATATTACCATTATTATAATGCATTCATCAATATGCGAATTAATAATTATCCACAGATAATTAAAATCATATTTTGATTAATAATTAAGAAACTATATATATATATATATATATAGATTAAGAAAATCCACAGATTTTTTATATCTCTAATTAAAGTAAATATATTACTTAATTATGCATGATAAATATTACGACCTTTTAATGGTATTATTTGTAGAATTTATAGTGACTACCCCCAGGAGCATTATATTTTCTTGTTGTATATATTCAATTTTATGTGTTGCATATGTCTTTTAAATACCTTAAAATTTAATGTATCTTTACAAATTGCAGCATCTTTTCCTGCGCATTTGTCATCATCTGTCTCATCTGTCCCACTTCTCACGGGAATCAACTTATCAGAATGGAAAAAGAAAGTTGAATTCACCTTAGCAGTACTTGATCTGGATTTGGCTCTTCAAATTGAAGAGTCAGCTCCTCTTACAGAAATAAGTAATGATGAATAAAATGCTCTCCATAAAACTTGGGAGAAGTCCAACAGATTGAGCCTTATGTTTTTACGTATGACAATTGCTAGTGATGGTTCTGCGAATGGTAGGATCTTCTCTTGTCGACCTGAGATCACGAACACAGGTTAGAATGAGTCGGACGTTTGTGTTCGACCACACTCCGATGCCTAAGTCAGATACCTTGCAAGGTTCAAAGATAAATGACGTAGTTTAAAGAGAATGAATTAGGGTTTACCTTTGGTCTTCGGTCTATTTATATAGAATCCTTTCTCAGTAATCGACTCAAGGTCATCTTCTTGTGATTGTGTTTAATTCGGACTCATGCTGAAAAATAGGGATTAGGACAATCCCAATCTTTCCGGATTCCAAAGATCATATCAGTTAGGATCTGCGTCTACTGACTAATGACAGCTGTTTGGTATCTGCTGTCTACCATACTTATTTGACTATATGTACTGGGGTCAACTGCGTATCCATCATTAGCCCCTCCCCTCTCTATTCCGTAGCGCAACCATTTATGGTTGTTTGAAACACTACCCGGATAACTTAAATGCAGGGTAACCTTAGTTATGAAGTAATTATCCTATCTTCATGCCGCGTGGCCCACTTTTTAAAATTTCAAAATTTTGAAAATCAAAATCAAATAATACCCGTCCTTTCCGTTTCTTACGCTCTCTCCCTTCTCCACGTGTTCTTTCTTACCTTCCCTTATAACTGTTTCTCTTTCTTCTTTCTCCCATTACTTCTTTCATTCTAGCAAATTTCTGTTTTCTCCCTTATTTCTTGCAAATTTCTACTTTCTTCTTTCTTTCTTGGCGATCGTCCCCTCCATTTTTACCAGGTATTTTCTTTCTCCTTTTTATTTTTATTTTCTTCGCATCATGACTCGCACCCGTTCTAGTGTTGCCACTCCTTCTTCTGGGACCACTGTAGATTACCGTAGGGATTTAGTTGAGTTTACCTCTAAGATTGATGACGGTATGCTTCCTGGTATACGCGAGACATACGACATTCCCTTTGATTACACTTTGCATTCCTGTGATCCATCCTTTAGTGCTAACTATCGCCCTGACGCCCAACGTATTGTCGTTTACAAAGAACAGTTTCAAGGTGGTCTTCGTTTTCCTCTCACTCCTTTCCTTCATGATTTCGTTCTTACCCACAAAATACCTCTAGGACAAATTCATCCAAATGCCATCCGGTTGTTGTGTGCGTTTGCTGAACTGGTTCATCATAAAGGTCTTATTCCCACCTTAGGTTTAGTGGCCGAAGTGTTCAATGTTTCCCGGCGAGCCAACGAGTTTTACCTTTATCTTCCTTTTGTTCGTGGCAAGCGTCTGCTTGCTGGTCTTCCTAAACTCAATAAGGGTTGGCAAAACTTGTTCTTCTGTGTTGGTCATGAAAATGCATTTGCTTCCTTTCCCCTTGTTTGGTTGGACAAACCTTTGAAAATTTCTGTTACTAAACCTCCGAAGAAGGATCTGCTTCTTCTGGAACAGCTTATTGGTGCTGCGCGCATCAAATGTTTCAGTGTTCCTGACCTTGTTAACAATTACTTGGCCCGCTTGTTTCCTGAGTACGCTCCCCTTGTGGATGATTCTGGTGGATCCCCAGATCCTAGTGCAGGTAGCCAATCTCTTTCTCACGAACCTACCGAATCTGCGTCACTTATGGATCTAAGTTCTTCTGAAAAGGGTATGCTAATCTCTCATTTGTTGTAATTTTTGTTATATGTATTGATCTGCTTTTGCTGTGTCTCCAGAAATGAACTATCTAGATGACATCAAGATTGTTGTGGAGGAGTTGCCTGGTGTAACGCCTTCTGCGTCTGCTCTTGCTTCTTCTACTCCTACTGCGTCTGGGGGCTCTCAAACAATGCCTGCGTCGCGGTCTGCGCTGAACAAACCTCCTATGAAGAAAGGGGATTCTTCCTCCAGAAAGGTGCCTGAGCCCTCTACCCGGTTGAAACAGGCGTCTGCGAAACGCCGGAAGCTTGACCTGGATTTGTGTCCTGATCCTCGCGCCTGGATTGAAGAGCACCTTGGTTCTGCGTCCATTCATGACGCGGATGTGTCTGGTCTGTACTCCCAGTTTCTTCAGTTGAATGGAGATATGGATACGTGGAGGCAGGTACCCGTTGATGACATTTTTGATAAGTTTGATGCTTCCTTGCTGCATGTAAGTATTTCTTTCGTTAATTTCTTACTCTTCTTCTTACTTTTCTTGTTCTGTTATCGTGACTTATCTATTATTTATTTAGGTGGTTCAAGGTGTCTCCCTTCTGCGTCAGCAGAAGGATCACTTTGTGGAAAAGTATGAACAAGAGCTTGCATCTCTGCGAAAGTCTACGCAGGCAGAGACGCAGAAGCTGAAAAACTCTCTCCAAGCGGCTTTTGACAAAGGCAAGATCTTGGAGCGAAAAGTTGCTGATCGTGACGCTTCTCTTTTGGAGGTGCAACGGGTTCGCGATAGGTTGCTGTATGAGCAAAAAGAGAATAGAAAAGATGTGAATGCCTATATTTCTGGCTGTTTAACCGACTTCTGTGCTACTGCTGTCGGGGTGGTTCGTCAAGACTATCCTGACTACGACATTGGGAAGTTCTTAGCCATTGATCTCCGTGCCTTGGGTCAGCGCGTCATGGCGAAGACAGCTGCTAAGAAGAAGCTGTCTGTAGATGCTTCTACGGAAAAAAGGGGTGCTTCTGCGCCTCTAACACCGCGTTCAGCGTCTGGGGCTACATCGACTTCTGATGATGGATTGGCGTTTGACAAGCCTCCACCTTCTGAGACTGCGGCCCTTAAGAGCGCAGATGATGTTGAAAAGGAGATTACCGAAGAGCTTCCTACAACTGATTCTTCTATTCTGGTTGAGCATCCTTCTGATACTATTCCTGAAGATACCCTTGGCGTGGATGCTGTTCCAGAGAAAGTGTTGTCTGCTGGAGAGGAAGATGTTCCTGTCACAGAGACTGCGCCTTCTGCGGAGGAAGTGGTGTAGGCTGTGAAGCCCTTCTTTTATATACTTATTCTTTTAAGCTAGCTTTCTTTTGTAATTGCCTTTTGGACAAAAACTTCTTAGTTCTTTCTTTTGTTTGGGGTACTTACGTTTTATTTGAACCGGCCCACTATTTTTAGAACTGTTATTTTTCGTAATTACTGATGCAATTTAAGTTTAAAGGGAAAATAACAGATGCCATGCTTTATTAAAATTTTAGAATGATAGCAAATACATCTACTGGAAATACTTCTTCATGTCATTAATATTCCATGTTCGGGGGAGAATCTGCCCTTCTAGGTGAGCGATTTTGTAAGCCCCTTTTCTTACTACTTCTACGACTCGAAATGGTCCATCCCAATTGGCTCCTAGTTTGCCAACTCCTGCTGCTCCTTTACCAATTTCTGCCTTCCGGAGTATCAAATCTCCTACTATGAAGCTTCTTCCTTTCACCTTGGCGTTGTGGTATTTAGCCATCTGCCTCCGGTATGCTTCAGCTTTTACAGCTGTCTGGTGTCTTCTTTCTTCCAAAAGATCCAGACATAATCGCATGGATTCTTCATTCTTCTCTTCATCAAAAACTTGAACTCTTAGTGAAGGCATGCCGATTTCTACTGGTAATACAGCTTCTGTGCCATACACCAGACTGAAGGGGGTTTCTCCGGTGGCCTTTCTGGGTGTGGTGCGGTATGCCCAGATGACTTTGTACAGCTCATCAATCCATCTCCCCTTCAGATCATCGAGTCTCTTCTTTATTCCCGTGAGGATAGTTCTGTTGGTGACTTCTGTAAGTCCATTCGTCTGCGGGTGGGCTACTGAGGTGAACTTCAGCTTTATGTTCAACCCTTCAAAGTATGCTCTGAACTTGCGGCAATCGAATTGCTTCCCGTTGTCAGTGACTAAGGAATGTGGTATGCCAAACCTGTCTATTTATATTAGCAACATGCAAATTTATACAAGTATATGGTAAAAAATATAAAATGTTTTACCTTCCCATGACTTCTCTTGATAGCCAAGTTTGGATCTTCTCCGTAGTGATCGTCTTCATCGGCTCTACCTCCACCCATTTGGTGAAGTGATCTACGGCTACCACGATGAACTTTACTTGTTCCCGCGCTGGGGGGAAAGGTCCCAGTATATCTACGCCCCAACTCATGAATGGCCATGGACTACCGATGGGGTGTTGCTCAGATGCGGGTGTTCGTATCTGTTAGTGATATGCACTAGGTCAATCATGTTTGACCATGTTTTGACTTTATCATTTTATTATTTATTGATTGGCAGTTTTTATCATTTTATATTAATGATTAAAATACTTGAATGGTTCATTCTTTCTAAGGTCATCGAGTATGTGACTTGATAGTAGAACCCTTAGGTTTAATAAAAGAATTATATACCATCTATCCCTAGTCTTAATAGAACATTGAGACTAGTATGATGTTGACTGATGATTATGTTTTACTAATCATGTATATGAGATATTAAGTCAAATCATAGGTGATACCGACCTAATAATATTCGAACTCCAGGCATCGCCTAACAAATGCTATGCTCGCCCAACGGGTCTCCAAATCTCCCATCGCCCATGTCTGTCTCGGGCGGACTCCTCCAGGTCTGCCATCCAGGCGACCTCATCCACTCTGTTTCCTGACACCCACTACCCGGGATAATCGGGAACGTGCCTTCACCATTATCAATAATCGTGGGACAAACCCACGATTTACCAGATAACCACCGCCTTAAAATCATTATAAAAGGAAGCCACTGAATGCCGAGAAGGGTAAGCACAAATCAGCCTTAAATACTCTTACACTCATTTACCTACCAAAAAACACTCTCTGACTTAAGCATCGGAGTGGCTTTCAGGCTGAGCAAGCCTGAGGTCCTTTGAGCTTATATTTGTTACTTGTGCAGGAAAAGCAGTACAGGCGACCCTTGGAAGATCGACCTGTATCATTTGGTGCGGTGAGCGTGGAACTTATTAGTTTCGTCGTTCCTTTTAGATACTTTTCAGAATTCGCTTTTTCAAGAATGGATCCCCCAGGAGATAATACTCTACCAGCCACCAACCGAGAAGACAGGGAAACAGAACCACCGGCCCTAAACCTGTTTCCCCCAACTAGCGAAGAAGGAGAAACCAGCGACCCCCTGGCAATAAGACAGACGATACCTCCGATAGCCATAGCACCTGATGGAGAGCCAATCAACAACCAAGCAATGTTCAAGGCTTTCCTAGAAATCACCAGTCTACTCAAAGACATCAAACAGAGTATCTCGTTAAAACCGCCAGAGCAGGGATCAGCAAAATCACCAGTACAGAAGTTAACCTCAACCATGGACAAGGGAAAAGAACCGATGCGAGAGGAAGATGCCCCTGAAAATTCCACACGGAAACAAAATGCCCCCATCATAATTCCAGACGAAGAACGTTGGATGGATGAACAACACACCCTCAAAGGCGGAGAAGAGCATCTGGAGGAAAAAGTCCGTCAAGTCATGAGCAGGCTTGGAATAAGATGTGAAGACGTGGACATCTCTCTTCGAAGTGACTCACCACTCGCAGATTTCATCATCTCTCACGAGTTCCCTACAAAGTTCAGATACCCCCCAAATTTGGAGTCATACGATGGAACAGGCTGTCCCAAGAGCCATATTCACAAATTCCAAGCGGTGATCAATGTTCAGACAAACTTGGATCACGTACTATGCAAACTTTTTCCTACTACCTTAAAAGGTCTGGCGCAGGAATGGTACCAGAGTTTAAAGCCAGGATCAGTGCTGACGTTCAAACAATTCTCAGGACTATTCCAGGCTAGATTCGTAGCATGCATCCCTCAAAAGAAGCTATCCACAGATCTGCTGGCCATCATGCAATGGGAAGGAGAGACACTCAGGAAGTATGTAGAAAGATTCAATAAGGAGGCGATGCAGATAGAAGACCTGAGCCAGGAGATCGCCTACACAGCATTACTCAATGGAACTACCAACTCCGACCTACGAAAGGAATTATTGGCTAAATCGCCAAAATCATTTACCACACTGATGACCATCGCACATACACAGATCAGAGTGGATGATGGCCAGAGAGAGATAGAGAATCGCCTCGGACGGGCAGAAGAACGAACGTTTGCAGAAAGAAGAAATGGGGACAGGTCGCCCATAGGAAAGAGGTTCGGAGAAAAAGGCAACGACCATTTCAGAAATAAAAGAAAAAAAGACGAAGATAGGCGATATACGCCCCTGAACACGACCAGAACCAACGTACTGTTTTGGGTAAAAGACAGCCGAGAGAAGGTCAGATGGCCAAGGAAGATGAACGCTGCGTCAGCCAGCAAAAGAGACAATAGCAAATACTGTGAATTTCACAGAGACAACGGCCACACCACAGATGAATGCTGGCACTTGAAGGAGGAAATAGAGAAGCTGATAGAAAGGGGATCCCTTTCCCAGTTCGTAAAAAGGGACACCGAAGTCAGAGAAACGGAATCAGAAAGAAAGAAAGAGCGGAAAGAAGAAATCACCAGAAGACCCAGACCAGAGCCAGCAGGCGTGGTTAACGTAATAATGGGCGGATCGACCGGAGGAGACAGCAATACTACAAGGAAGAAAGCTGCAAGAACAGTCTACTCGGTTAGCCCGGGTGCACCGAATGCTAAGAAATTCAGAAGTGTATCTTTTTCGGAGGTCGATAGTCATGGCTTATCAGTCCCCCATGAGGACGCCCTAGTTGTCAAGGGGCGACTCAACAATTTCGAGGTTTCTCGGATGCTCGTAGACACGGGAAGTTCGGTAAACATGATTACGATGGAGGTGTTCGGCAGAATTGGACTCAAGAAAGAAAATTTGACACATGTCTCTACTCCACTAGTGGGACTAGGAGGCAAATCTGTACAGGTGGAAGGATCACTGGAAATAAGCATCCAACTGGGGGATGGAGAGATCTACAAAGAGATCCGAGCAGAATTCATGGTGGTCAATATGGATTTCGCATACAACGCAATTCTCGGAAGGCCACTCTTGCACGATACATGCGCATCCATTTGCATGAGGTACCTACTAATGAAAATCCCAACCAGAGAAGGCGATGCCGAAGTCAGAGGATGCCAAAAGTCAGCCAGAGAAGCATACTTTACAGCTCTCAGGAAAGTACATATAACTTTGCCAGTACTAACAATGGAACCTCCAGAGAAGAAGGAAAGGGCGGAGCATTATGGGCGAACTGAGAAAATCGAATTATCCCCAGGAAAGGAGATAGAAGTGGGAGATGAGCTAGAAGAAGAAATCAAGCGATCTCTGACCGAAAACCTCAGATCGCTTGGAGACTCCTTTGCCTGGACAACAGACGAATTGATCGGAGTAGACCCGGACGTCATATGTCATCGGTTAAACATAGCGACTGACGCGAAGGCAGTGATACAAAAGAAGAGAAGGCACTCGCCCGAAAAACAACTCGCCATCGCAGAAGAGGTCGCCCGGTTAAAAGCAGCAAACGTAATCAGAGATGCCTATTACCCGAAGTGGGTAGCAAATGTGGTGATGGTAAAAAAGTCCAATGGCACTTACCGAATGTGCGTGGACTTCACAGATCTGAATAAAGCATGTCCCAAAGATAGTTTCCCACTTCCACACATTGATCAGTTAGTAGACTCCACAGCAGGTCACGCCCTCTATACATTCCTAGATGCCAAGGCGGGATATCACCAGATACCTATGGCACCGGAAGATCAGGAGAAGACGGCCTTCATAACGGACCAGGGATTATTTTGTTACAAGATGATGCCCTTCGGTCTGAAGAACGCAGGAGCCACATATCAGCGGCTGGTGAACTCGATATTCAGAGATCAGATAGGAAAACACATGGAAGTTTATGTGGATGACATGATTATCAAGAGCATCCGAGCTGAAGACCACCCAAAAGATGTGAAGATAGTCCTGGAGACACTAAAGAGATACCAGCTAAAACTCAATCCGGAAAAGTGTGTATTCGGAGTACCGGCAGGCAAGTTCTTGGGGTACATGGTCTCTCAGAGGGGTATCGAGGCTAACCCAGATAAAATCGAAGCGGTCTTAAGAATGACACCGCCACGGAGCATACATGAAGTCCAGAAGCTCAACGGCCGGGTCACGGCTCTAGGTCGGTTCATGTCCTGCTCGGCAAAACGATGCCTGCCTTTCTTCAAAACCCTGAAACAGATCAAGAACTTCACATGGACCGCAGAATGCCAGCAGGCGTTTGAAGAATTGAAAAGCTTCCTGTCCTCGCCCCCACTGTTGGCGAGACCGGATCCGGGCGACGTGTTATATTTATACATCTCCTGCTCTGACGAAACAATAGCAGGAGTATTGGTGTCGGAAAAAGGAGGCGAACAATACCCGATCTACTACATTAGCAAAGTACTCAGAGATGCGGAGCTGAGATACCCGAAGTTGGAGAAGCTGGCGCTGTGCGTATACACCGCCACCATCAAGCTCCGACATTACTTCGAAGGGCACCAAGTCATTGTACGGACCGACCAACCATTACGAAAAATCCTCCAGAAGGCAGAGACAAGTGGACGCATAGCAGAATGGGCCGTCAAAATAGGAAGTCTGGGCGTTATCTATGAAGCTCGGAAAGCACTGAAAGCTCAAGCACTAGCCGACTTCTTCGCTGAATTAACATTCAAAGAACCCATGGAGGACAAAGCGACTCCCTGGGAGATGCACGTCGATGGGGCAGTTTGCGGAGAAGGAGCAGGCATCGGAGTCGTGCTCAAAGGACCAGGAAGAATCCAAATGGAATACTCAGCAAGACTCGAATTTCCAGCTTCCAACAATGTGGCGGAATATGAGGCGCTGATAACAGGGTTGCAATTATGCGAAGAGCTCAACATCTCCGAAGTCCAGATCTGCAGTGATTCACAGCTGGTTGTGAACCAAGTCTCGGGGAACTTCGAAGTAAAGGAAGCTACGTTGAAGAAGTACGCCAAGCAGGCCAAAACCTTCTTTGCCGATAATGGGCGATCCTGGTCGCTACAGCAAATACCCAGAGCAATGAATGGAAGATCAGACGAATTGGCAAAGTGGGCAGCAACAAAGAATTACGACTCGATGAGAAACATTCCTCATGAAATCAAACGACAACCTAGCTTTCAAGAAGAAATTGAGGAGGGCGAAGTACTGATGGTAGAAGGGGAAGAAACCTGGATGTCCCCCCTCACAGCATACCTGGCTAATGGAATACTCCCCGAGGATAAGAAGGAAGCCAAAAGGATAGTGATACTCTCATCAAAGTTCGGAATATACAACGACCAGCTGTACAAACGGTCATTCACCCATCCCTGGCTAAGATGTGTGAACAAAGAAGAAGGGGAGTACATCATAAAAGAATTACATGAGGGGACCTGCGGAGCACATGATGGAGCATCAACACTGGTCAGGAAAGCACTACTACAAGGCTATTATTGGCCCACGATGAAAGAACAAGCTACAACGCTAGTAAGGGGATGTTGGCCTTGCCAGCAACATGCCTTGGTACCAAGAAAGCAAGCTTCAGAAATGAAACCCATCGGCAGTGCATGGCCGTTCGCCCAGTGGGGTATGGACATCCTGGGACCTCTCCCTTTGGCCACAGGACAACGGAAGTTCCTGGTAGTGGCAATCGACCACTTCACCAAGTGGATAGAGGCAGAACCACTGGCAAAGATCACCCAACAACGCATAACTAACTTTTTCTTTAGATCTATCTTGTGCAGGTTTGGAATACCGAAGGTGCTGATCACAGACAACGGAAAGCAGTTCGACTCAGCAAAGTTTAGAAAGTTTTGTGCCGAGTATCAGATCGACCTAAGGTTCACTTCGGTTTACCATCCACAATCGAATGGGCAAACCGAAGTGGCCAACAGAATCCTACTGGCCGGACTAAAAAGAAGACTAGACGAGTGCAAAGGAAGATGGGTAGAAGAACTCTACAGTGTCCTATGGAACTACCGTACCACCCCTAGAGAATCAACGGGCGAAACTCCATTCGCCCTAGCCTATGGAACGGAGGCTGTAATTCCTGTAGAGATCGGCGCACCCACGCCAAGGACAGAAGACAACCAGCTAAACCTAGAAGAAAACGAAGAAGAGCTCAGGAACAATCTAGATCTCCTGGTTGAAAAAATCAACAGATCAGACATCAGGATGGAAGCCTACAGACAAAAGATGGCCAAACATTTCAACAGCCATGTAAAGAAAAGAAAGTTCAAACTAGGCGACCTAGTCATGCGAAAAACCGAAGTCAAAAAAGGAGAAGCAGGAAGCGGAAAACTGCAGCCAAACTGGGAAGGACCTTACACCATCAGCGAGGTCATCAAAGAAGGAACATTTAAACTCACCAACTCCATGGGAAGAATCATACCAAGGACATGGAACGCCAACAACTTGAGAAAAATTTAGTCACAATGGGTCGCCCTCAGATATGATTAGTTATTCCTTAAGAAGTAACATAATTAGTCAAGCGATGTTTAGTTTCAATATTGTATTTCAATTCCTCCAAGTGATGTTTAATCACAGCATTATGTTTCAATTTCTACAAGTCATATTTCATCACATTATTGTATTTGAATTTATGCAAGTATTTTAATTTACCCTTGCCCGGACAAGGAATTTCCACAGATATCGTCTCTTTACCATAGTTACCTGATTACTTAAAATATTTCCGAAGAGGAGAACTGACGAGTTCATTCCCAAAAAAGGAAAATACACAGTTAAAATATATATCGCCTAAAATAAAGAGAACAAAAATAAAGAAGGCAAGAAAATTTATATATTTTCTCAAAAAAAAGATATATATTTAAAAGAGGACGAATGCCTCACAAAAATTACAAAGGAAAATAAAATTCCTAACAAAAGAAAATATACAAATGTACAAAGTACATAACAAAAAAAAAAAAAGAAAGGAAAATTCTTCCTATACAAAAACAAAAAAGAAGAATCTAAAGCTTGATGATCTCTGGCTCAACCTTCTCCGGGGCAGCCTCTTTGTTCCCCTCCAAAATATTTGGGACAGATAGCCCCTCCTGCGAATCCCGCCTGGCTGAAGAAGAAGCATCGACACGAATGTTGCCAGAACGGGTGGGAGAAGGGACATCGGCAAGACTAAGAGGATCGGACCCCGGAAGGATAGACTCCAGATCAGAAGGCCGATCCAATAAGTCCAGAGCAGCAAAAGGCCGCTCCGAAGATATAAGCAAGCCGAAGTCCTTCTCCTCAGGACTACCTCCCAAACCGGGAACAAGAGGCTTCTCGCCAGCCTTGGCAGGTTCCTGGACCCCCGGGGCAGACTGTTCGGCAACCTCAGCAGCACCTCCACCATTTTCAGACTTGATGGAGACAAACAAGTCTTGGGGAGAATCTGGCTCACTCTCACTGTTAACCCCTTCGGGAAAGCCATATAAGAACTCAACGTCCCCATCAGGATGACGCTCCAAGTAGGTACCCACAATGGCTTCAGTGAAGTCAGTCAGATCATTGGCTAGCTGGGCGGTGTTACGGCGACGCCTCTCCTTCTCACGAATCAGCCTGCCTCGCTTCAAATAAAGCCTCTTCTCAGCAACTGAGACTTTATCGTTAAGGGCCGTGACGGTGGTGTCGAACTCCTTCTTGAGATCGTCATAATCAGTGCTTTTCAACACCACCTCTGCCGCCAGATTTTTATTTTCCTTCTTAAGGCGGGCGACCTCATCAGACAGCACACGCTGCTGCTTCACAGCACTCTCCCTCTCTCTGGATAATCTATCCACATCAGCACGAAGAGAGTCCAGCTTCTGAGTGCACCCGCCATGTTCGCTGCGAAGGGAGTCATACTTTCCCTTCAGCAGCTTGTACTCCGTCTTCAACTTCACCTGCCTCTCATCGTCGTTAAGACGGTTGGAGCGGTATTGACGGATGGCATAGGCAACCTAAACATAAAATAAAACTGAGTTAGAAAATAACCATCACGGGAAGAAGAAGGCAAAATGCTAAAGATAGAAAATTCAAACCTTTGCCAGGTTGGAAAAACAATCGTCCATCAGTGCGTGGTCCGGCCTCTTCAAATAATAGTCAACGTCCGAAGGGCAGCAGGAACCCCGGAAGATGTCATGGGCAACGGCAGGACAACGTACAGAGGCATCGGCCCCATACTTCTGAAGGAGCAGGTCGACCTGAGTCACCATCACATCCTTCTTAGGCCTTTTCATCGAAGGTCCCTCCCCCTCAGTATCTTCGCCCCCTGAAGAAGGAGCTCGCCTTTTGCTACCGGTCGAAGCAGCCGGGGCAGTTTGGGGAGCCGGAGGAAGGGGTCGGGAAAGCTTCTCCTTCGCAGGAACCTCCATCTTATCCTTCCCCTTACCAGTGTAAGAGGGAACAGCAGGAGGAGGAGGGCCAGTGACAGGTTCCTTTATCTGGAAACCCGGTAGCACCACCCTAGGAGTGGGAGCAGAATCATCACCCTTCTGAGAAGAAGGTGGCTTGCCTCCAGCCGTGGAAGGAACATCGCCTCCTTTCTTAGCAGGCGCCTTCTTAGCTTCAGAAGACGGCTTGGGATCAGCTTGGGGAAGGGCCTCCCTCTCTCGAGCCTCTCGACGAGCTCTCCTGTCCTCCATGACCTTCTGCTGAAGTTCTTTGAAGTTCGGCACTGAAAAATCAAAGTAAATAAGATTCAGAAAACGATTCACAAAAATTAAAAGGGAATAAAAACTTCATGGTACAAACAAGATACCAGAAGGACTAAGAGGCATAGAAGAAATATTAAGAGGGGAAGAAAGCAGTGGTTCGCCCATATCAGGGAACTCATCTCCATTATCAGGCGATGTCTCCCTCTTGTCCTCACTCTTCTTCCTCTTCCCCCTTTTTTCACCCTGCGCTCTCTTATTTCTCTTGGAAGCAACACTTTGGTCCCACCCGAAGTAGGAATCTATCAGATTCACTACATGCACCTTAGCGCCACCTCGAAGCAGACGCAACGTCTCTTTATCAACCTCGCTCAGGTTCGCCTTTTCCAGCTTAAGGGGCCCTTCCACAAAAACATTCGGAATGGAGCCCCAACCACCTTCCTTTTTGGCGATGACGAAGTTACCTTTCCACCGCTTCAAGGAATTGGGAAGGCCAGTGAAGGGAGATCTTCCGGGTTGCAAGTAGAAGAACTCATCGCTTTTCTTCCTTCCCAGAGAATAGATCGCCCTAACAATCTCATAGCCCACCTGTCTCTTCAGTTGGAGACCACGAATAAAAACTCCGGTCAAGTGACGGTGGGCATTAGGATGGAGTTGACCCAAGGGGATCTTGAAATTATCGAACACTTCTTGGGTGAAGAGATCGAGTGGTAGTCTCAAACCCGCCTCAAAATCTTCAACGAATAGCAACTGTTCATCATCCTTTAAGACCTGGCTAACAGCCGAGCCCTCAGATGGAATCCGAAGGCTAATGAAGGGGGGAATTTCGTACCTCGCCCTAATCCAAACAAGGGCTTCTTTACCCAGACTGATGGTCCACTCAGACAAGGGTTTTTTATTACTAGAAGATGTCCCAGAAGTCCCTTTACGTCTCTTAAAAACAAAATCCTCCTCATCTCCTTCATCATCACCCAGTCCACCATCTCCGACCTCATCTTCACCAGCATCCTCAAGGGGAGCCTCGCCCTCTGGCTCCCTGTCATCAACACCCTCCTCACTGTCAGGGATTACCTTCTGAGACAACCCTTCCTCGTCAGATGACAACTCAACGAGGGTAGCAAGAGGAACAGGGTAGGTTGGGTCACTAGCAGAACTCTCAGAGGAAGAGGAAGAAGAAGGGGAAGACACCGAAACCCCTAAAGTAGACATCCTAAAAATATACTATCTGAAAGCAAACAAGAAGAAGGAAGCAAGAAGACAAACAAAAATAGCTAAGCCACTTACTGATTGAGAGAGAAAGTCCGGTGCTATGTAACTCGAAGAAAGCCTGGTTGAGAAATAAATCAACAGAAGAAGAGAATCAGAGATAAAAATTAACAGGGAATCAGAGAGAAAAGTTAAGAGTAAAAAACTTTTAATTAAAGAATATATACCTCTTTTATACACTCGAATGCCTGACAGCAGGAAACTCCTCGAAACAATCAATGAAAAACCAAAAGTCGCGTTCTTTTATAGTCAGAAAACGCTTCAGATTCGTAACCGTTGAAAGAAACGTTTGAAATTCAAAATTGTTTCGAAAATTTCGGAAATTCGAATTTTGAAAAATTGGCGCTTCAAGTCTTTGACTTAGCAAGATTACAAGGGGGGGACATCTGATACCGACCTAATAATATTCGAACTCCAGGCATCGCCTAACAAATGCTATGCTCGCCCAACGGGTCTCCAAATCTCCCATCGCCCATGTCTGTCTCGGGCGGACTCCTCCAGGTCTGCCATCCAGGCGACCTCATCCACTCTGTTTCCTGACACCCACTACCCGGGATAATCGGGAACGTGCCTTCACCATTATCAATAATCGTGGGACAAACCCACGATTTACCAGATAACCACCGCCTTAAAATCATTATAAAAGGAAGCCACTGAATGCCGAGAAGGGTAAGCACAAATCAGCCTTAAATACTCTTACACTCATTTACCTACCAAAAAACACTCTCTGACTTAAGCATCGGAGTGGCTTTCAGGCTGAGCAAGCCTGAGGTCCTTTGAGCTTATATTTGTTACTTGTGCAGGAAAAGCAGTACAGGCGACCCTTGGAAGATCGACCTGTATCAATAGGTGCTATTTGAGAAATAAGGCACTGGATGACCCACTGTGAGAATACTACATAGATCACTGTCATAAGTAATTCTCATTACAGTTCTATTAGTATAATCCTTTGACCTTGAAATCATCATGGATTTCTACATAGCTATTTCATATTTTGATACAGTCTTACATTATCTTTAACAGGATAATGGAATAGATTGTCATTGGATATGAAAGTAACTATGTGAGAAATGTGAGTGACTGAGAAGGAATTTGTCCCTCATTTATTTGAGTAAGATATCTATGGGCCCCTTGAAGAAGATAGACTGAAGTAAATGCATGGCCATGCTAATTGATAAGAAGTTATCATTTTCAGTCTACTTAGAGTCAAGAAACTAATGATTGAATGTTATAAGGATGACATAACTATGCCTTATATTCAATCTGGATATCGAGAGATAAAGGGATTAAAATATTATTGTAAATGGTTAAATCGGATTATCGATATTCATATAACTTGGGTAGTCATAATGTCTTGCTAGAGGCCACTTATGACTTGTGGGCTGAAATAGGGATTTCGAGCCTACTGCCAACGTTATATGAACCTACAGGGTCGCACACTAAGAACAGGCCCAAAACAGTTATGGGTTGTACCCAATGTAATTAAGTGATTAATTATATATATATATATAATTCGTAATATATATATATTAATAAATATATATATTAATTCGAAATTTAAGGATAAGTGTTTTCCTTAATTTATTATTTTTGGAAGATAATAAATATAGTAATTAATATATATGGATAATTATCAAAAAGGAGTTTTTGATAAACATAAACTTGTAGAATTGCAATGAGATTGAAATTCGAATTTGTCTCAAACCCTAGTGTTATTTATCACTATAAATACTCATTAAGCAGTTGGTTTGAGAATCACGAAATTCATTATTCACAAAATCACTAAAATTCGAAATTGCTTGTGAAGCAATAGTGCTAGCACACAAGCACTAGTTTTGGCTAAGGTCTGTTCGTGTGGATACTCGTAGAGGACGCGTTCTTTTGGAGGCGTTTCTGATCCGAGGCCAGGTATCACCAAAGTGAACCACCTCCTTCCTTCCTACATTGCTGTTGAATTCGACATACAAGTAAGTAATTGTTCTGTTTAATTCGAATTACATGGATCTTGGTTTGGGTTTTTAGATAAATTTTTGAAATTCCGCTGCGTTATGAACCAATAAAACCCAACAGTATCACTGCGCCGAACTTCTGACACTTGTCACATTTAAGTACTAGGTCTTCTGCATCCTTCTTCATTGATAACCAGTAGAATCCTTGTAAAGATGATTTCCTAACCAGGGCTGCTGATGCCTCATGGGCTCCGCAGATCCCCTCATGGATTTCCTGCAGAACATATAGACCCTCCGTCTTGGTCAGGCATCGAGACCATGGGTGCGTAGCTGATGCCCTGTAGAGTACTCCTTCTAGGACTGAGTACGACGCTGACTGTCGAACTACCTTTGCGGCTTCAGCTGTTTGCCCTGGCAGAATGCCTTCTGTTAGGTATGCCAGTAGTTTCTGCATCCAGGTGTCCACCTCTTCTATAGGTAACACTTCCTTCTCCGTATCTACGGAAGAAGTCGAACGCTCCTCTGTCATTTTCATCTCCCTGAAACGCTGGTTCTTTGCGGCTGCTGCTTTGGCGATTGCATCCGCGGCTGCGTTCTCTTCTCTGGGTATGGGGCAAATTTCCCATTCTCCTCCAAATCTCTCTATGTCATTCAAGAGTTCTTTTGCTTTCTCCATATATTTCGCCATCTTTGCCTCTTTTGCTTGGAACTGTCCTCCTATTTGTCCTGTGACTAACTGGGAATCGCTATGGACTCGTAGGACTTCGGTTTTCATTACTTTCGCAATTGACAGTCCTGTTATGAGAGCTTCGTATTCTGCAGTACTATTAGTTTATTGCGATAAATGGTATGTATATTTAAATGATAGATTGATATCATACCTGCCATGTTGTTGGTTGCTTTAAATGTCAAGTGTACTGCATATTCGATTGTTATTCCCATTGGTCCTTCCAAGACAACACCTGCTCCCGCTCCGAGGTCATTAGATGCTCCATCTACGTAGAGATTCCAAGTAATTGCTTCTCTGGGTTCTTCAGTGTCTGGTTTCTCCGTCATCTCTACCACAAAGTCTGCGAGTGCTTGCGCCTTCAATGTTTTCCTCGGCTCATATCGTATATCATGTTCTCCCAACTGGACGGACCAGCTAACCATCCTTCCCGAAGTTTCTGGCCTCTGCAATGCCTTCCTCAGAGGTTGGTTAGTGCGTATGATGACCGTATGCCCTTGAAAATATGGCCTTAACTTCTTCGCTGCTACTACCACCATTAATGCCAACTTGTCAATTGTCGGGTAGTTTAATTCTACGCCTTTCAACGTTCTGCTGGAGTAGTAAATGGGCAGCTGCTCTTCTTCTTCCTCTCTTACTAGTACCGATGCGATCGTTTCTTTACCTGCTGATAAGTACAAGTACAGAATTTCTCCTGCCTTTGGCCGACTGAGTAACGGTGGGCTGGTCAAAAAGACTTTCAATTCTTCAAAAGCTTTCTGACATTCTTCATTCCATTCGAACTTCTTCATGTTGCGCAATTGCTTGAAAAAGGGGAGACATCTCTTTGCAGACGAAGAAACAAATCGCCCCAACGCTGTCACCCTTCCGTTTAGTTTTTAGACTTCTCTGATGCTTCGCGGTGCTACCATGTCTAGGATGGCTTGAATCTTTTCTGGGTTCGCCTCTATGCCTCTCTGACTCACTAAGTATCCCAGGAACTTCCCGGCTTTAATGCCGAACGCGCACTTCTCCGGATTTAGCTTCATGTTAAATTTGTTCAGTACCGCAAAGGTTTCTTCCAGGTCCTTGGCGTGCTCTTCAGGTGTACTGCTTTTTATGATCAAGTCGTCCACATAGACCTCTATGTTCCTTCCCAGTTGATCCTTAAACATGAAGTTTACCAGTCGTTGGTACGTTGCTCCAGCGTTTTTCAGCCCAAATAGCATGACGTTGTAACAATACGTTCCCAAGTCGGTAGTGAAAGCTGTCTTCACCTGATCTGCTTCGTTCATTGGTATCTGATGATAACCCTATTTAGCGTCTGCGAGACTATACAGCTGGTAGCAAGCTGTTGAATCTACCAGCTGATCGATATTCGGCAGCGGATAGTTGTCCTTTGGGCATGCTTTGTTTAAATCCGTGAAATCTACGCACATGCGATATCCTCCATTTGCTTTTTTCACCAAGACGACGTTAGCAACCCATTCCGGGTACATCACCTCCCTTATGAACTTGGCTGCCTCCAACTTCCTGACCTCTTCCTCTATGATCTTCCTACGATCTTCTGCGAACCGTCTCTTCTTCTGTACTACTGGTTTGGCGTCTTTATAAACAGTCAATTTATGGGATGCTATCGTTGGGTCTATTCCCACTACTTCTGAGGCATCTGCGGCAAAGGTGTCTCCATTCTTCTGTAATACACTTTTGATCTCTACAGCCACAGCCTCTGGTATTTCTGTCCCGATCATCACTGCTTTCTTCTGGGTGATCTGGAATTCCCTCACGTTGCCCACTGGGGCATTCCTATCTCCTTCTTCTTCTTCTGGATCCTCAGGGAATGCCTCAATGTTCAGACTTTTGCCTTTTTCTTCAGTGATCAAGTTGCATTCTCGTGCGGCTAACTGGCTCCCTTTTACGGTTACTATCCCTTCTTCGTCCGGAATTTTAAGTGTCAGCCATTTGATGCTGGTCACTGCGCCACACTGGTACAGGAAAGGCCTTCCCAAAATGGCGTTGTATGCCAAAGGGATATCCACTACATTGAAAACTGCTGTCATGGTCTTCAGTGGCCCTTCTTTTGCTTCTCCCAGAATTATCTCCAGCTCTACCATCCCTTCAGGTCTGATAGGCTTTCCTCCTAAGCCAACCAACGGCACGGAAACCTGTCTGAGATCCGTTACCGATCCTCTTATCCCCCTAAAGACTTGCAAGGTAAGGAGGTTAACTGCGCTTACTTCGTCCACCAGGATCCTCATTACTCTAAAATTGTTAATCAATGCTTTGATTACTAGCGTGTCGTTGTGTGGTTCCTGCACATGCCTCCCATCTTCTGGTCCAAAGGTGACTAATGGCAGCTCCTCTGCGGATGTTCTAGTGCTTATCGAGTACACGCCCTTACGTATCTTCTTCTTCTGTGCCTTTGAATAGGGTTCCCCCCCTTCTATCATGTTGATCACGCCCATGGGTTCTTTGAATCTTTTGTTTGCCTCTTCTTTTTCCACATGTTCTGGTTTCCTTTTTTCTGCACTTCCTTCTGTGCGTACAAACTTCTTCAATACTCCTGACTGGATCAGCTGTTCTATCTCCCGTTTCAAGTCCCAGCATCTATCTGTGTCGTGGCCATATCCTTCATGGAATCTGCAATACTTGCTCTTGTCTCTCTCTTTGTCTGGGTGTAGCTTTCTGGGTGCATTGTACATGACTCTATTGTTCTTCATCCAGCTGAATATTTCCATTGGTGCTCTATTCAAAGGTGTGAAGTCAAATGGCTTGTTTCCTCTTCCAAACCTCTGCGTTCTGTCGTCTCCTCCTCTACTGCGGTATCTCTCTGGTTTGTCTTCCTCATATTGTTTTGTCAGCGTTCTTCTTGCCTCATCCAGTTCTACGTACTTATGTGCTATTGCCATCAATTCTTGGAAAGTGGAAGGCTTTTTCATTAAGATCTTATCTCTCAGTCGTTCGAACCTTGTTCCCATCTTCATGGCCTCTATGGCTGTATCATGGTTTAGGTGCTCTATCTGGACTGCTTCTTTATTGAATCTCTCCACGAAGTTCTTCAACGTCTCGCCTTCACCGTGTCGGCACTTCCGTAGATCACTTGAGTTCTTCTGCAGCGGGATGTTCGTGCGGAAACGCCCTTTGAATGCCGTTGCCAGTTCTGCAAACGTTCCGATGGTATTGGACTTCAGTCCGAGGTACCATTTCTGCGCTGACCCCTTGAGGGTGGCCGGGAATACTCTGCACAGCATCAGATCTGAAACATCTTGAAGCATCATTATCGTTTTGAATTTTGAGATATGGCTTTTTGGGTCTCCGGTCCCATCGAATGGCTCAAACGTTGGTAGTTTGAAACGAGAAGAGAATTTCACGTCTAATACCTCCCTTTTCAGTGGTGAAAAATCGTCTCCTCCTTCATCGTCTTCGTAGCTATCCTTCTGGTACTATCTCATCGCATGCTTAATCTTCTCATCCAGAGTGTTCTTTTCTCCAACGGCTCTTCTTCTGTTTGAAGAGTGGCTTTCTGCGTCTCGTTCCTTCTCTCTACCTCCTCTTTCTTCCTTCTCCAGGTCTACGTATTCTCTCTGCTTCTTCGCGACTTCTTCATCCCTTGCTTTTTCGCCTTGCTGTCCGTCGTCCCCTCCTTTTTCCTTTCCCACGTCTCCTGGGAGTGGTGCCGTGAGAACACACCGGGGGGCCGTTTCTTTATCTTTCCGTGCGTCTTTGTCTCGCCCTCTTGGGATTGGTTCCGACTGTTGCCTTCTCTGAGCTGGTGCTTTATCTGCCTCTACAGTCTTCTCCTTCGCGATTCCAATCAGTCTATCTTGAAAGTCGTTAAAGCTCTTCATCACCGCCTCATGGTAGAGCGGTGGTAGCTGGGCTCCTGGTGGTACATATGGTGGAATGTATCCAGCTGTTGCCGCTGTGACGGTTTCTTCTACGTCTAGGGACGGAAAATGAATTGGTGCGGTGGGTCTTTGGTATCCCTGGTGATACTGGATACCCCACAGGGTATACGTCTGCGGCCAACTTGCCGCGTTTTGATTATACAGGGGCGATGGATAATACATGTTCTGCGGTGTATAATAATTCCAAGGAGGAAATACCTGACTAGTTCCGGGTAGTTGCGCTCCTCTGCCCATCAATCCTGCTGTTGATCCGGGTATGGAAATCGGTGGTATGATGTCCGCACTTGCGACTCCAGTCCCCCCTGGGATTCCTGAGCTTGTCCTCAAAGGACCCGTCGTTCCCGCAATTCCCGCCGGAGGTGGGCGAAGGGGAAAGACTATTCCGTCTGTTCTTGCTAGTAGAGTTGGATTGCTGCCTCCGGCCATCTCTCTATCTCTGACTCCGACTCCAGGTGGTGGTGGTTCATCATGGTTGTCCATGAGTTTGTTTCAGTTCGTAGAACCAAAATTGATTGATTTTTAGGAAAGAACAATTGTTTCCCACAGACGGCGCCAAATGATGGTTCTGCGAATGGTAGGATCTTCTCTTGTCAACCTGAGATCACGAACACATGTTAGAATGAGTCGGACGTTTGTGTCCGACCACACTCCGATGCCTAAGTCAGATACCTTTGCAAGGTTCAAAGATATATGACGTAGTTTAAAGAGAATGAATTAGGGTTTACCTTTGGTCTTCGGTCTATTTATATAGAATCCTTTCTCAGTAATCGACTCAAGGTCACCTTTTTGTGATTGTGTTTAATTCGGACTCATGCTGGAAAATAGGGATTAGGTCAATCCCAATCTTTCCAGATTCCAAAGATCATATCAGTTAGGATCTGCGTCTACTGACTAATGACAGCTGTTTGGTATCTGCTGTCTACCATACTTATTTGACTATATGTACTGGGGTCAACTGCGTATCCATCAGCTAGCAACCTAAACCGGTAAATGCTAAGGATTATTTACAAGTAATAGAAAAATGGTTTAAGACTGCAGACAAATTTTTTGCTGGGAAACTTATGGCAGATTTTACAACCATGAAGTTTGATGGCACACTCTCAATGCATGATCATGTTATTGAGATGACGAACCTTGCGGCGAAGCTAAAGAATTTAGGAATGATGGTGGACGATTCTTTTCTCGTTCAATTTATCCCAAATTCTTTGCCTTCTCGGTATGGACCATTCCAAATTCATTACAACGCCATTAATGATAAATGGACGGTGAATGAGTTGGCTAATAAATTGGTTCAAGAAGAGGGTAGGCTAAACCAACAAGGTATTAAGGTTGCACATCTTGTCCAAGGAGATGGATCTAAAGCTGGAAAAAGGCATAACTCAAGCCATATAAGAGCACCACCAAAAATGAATGATTCCAATCAATCAAAAGAGAAGAAGGCAAAGAAAGAGGCCAGGTGCAATTTTTGTAATAAACCTGGACACTTTCAGAAAGATTGCCAAAAACGAAAGGAATGGTTCGAAAAGAAAGGTAACCCCATGGGTTTCGTAAGCTTTTTTGAATCAAACTTTTCTTATGTTACTTCTCATGCTTGGTGGATTGATTCTGGTGCTAATGTTCATGTTTCAAATTCCATGCAAGGATTTCTTACGATCCAAACCATGAGCCCAAATGAAAACTTTTTATTTATGGGAAACCTAGACAAAGCACCAGTTGAAGCTATTGGCATTAATCGTCTTATTTTGGATAGTGGATTTCAGTTAGATTTATTTCAAACTCTTTATGTTCCATCTATTTCTCTTAATTTAGTTTCAGTAAGTAAACTTGATAGTGCTGGTTTTAAAGTTAATCATGGAGATGGTTGTTTTAATTTATTTTTAAATTCTAGCCGTATTGGTTCTGGAATTCTAATTGATGGAATTTAAAGATTTAATCTTGCTACTCAAATTTCTGAAACCCATCTCACCATGCATACTAATACTGAAACAAAACATAAATCGTCTAAAAACAATTTTTATTTCTTGTGGCATAAAAGGGTGGGACACATTTCCAGTGAAAGAATAAAACGATTGGTAAAAGATGAAATTCTTCCAAGTCTTGATTTTACCAATCATAAAGCATGTGTAGATTGCATTAAAGGAAAGCAAACTAGACATACAAAGAAAGGAGCCACAAGAAGTACACAGCTTCTTGAAATCATACATACAGATATTTATGGACCATTTGACATTCCAACATTTGGAGGTGAGAAGTATTTCATTTCTTTTATCGACGATTCCTCACGTTATTGTTATCTCTATTTATTGCATGAAAAATCTCAGTCTGTGGACGCTGTACAAGTGTTCACAACTGAAGTTGAAAGGCAATTAGATAGAAAAGTGAAAATCATAATATCATGTAGAGGTGGTGAATTTTATGGAAGGTATGATGAACCAGGACAACATCTTGGACCCTTTGCAAAACTTCTCCAAAAACTTGGAATTGTTGCCCAATACACAACGCCTGGTTCTCCATGGCAGAATGATGTAGCTGAAAGGCGAAATCGTACTTATATGGGAATGGTTAGATCCATGATGAGTCATGCCAATTTACCAATATCCTTGTGGATGGATTCTTTACAAACAACTGTTTATATTTTAAATCGGGTTCCTAGCAAAGCAGTTCCAAAAACCCTTTTTGAACTGCGGAAAGGCTGGAAACCTAGTTTAAAACATCTCCAAATTTTGGGATGCCCAGCTGAGGCTCGAATTTACAATCCACATGTAAAGTAAATAGACTTCAGAACGATCAGTGATTACTTTATTGGTTACCCTGAGAAGTCCAAAGGATATAGGTTTTATTGTCCTAACCATAGTACAAGAATTGTTGAAACCAGAAATATTAGATTCTCTGAAAATGGAAAAATCAGTGGGAGTGATAAAATGCAAGATGTGGTCATTCAGTAAATAAGGGTACCTATTCCTTTACCCTCAATTTCGAA